>NC_135893.1:99267743-99327743 GCF_964194155.1 Cetorhinus maximus
TTGATTAATGTCCTTTCTTCCTTTGTGTTTTTGCGAGCGGGGGCCAATCAGCCACAGGTCTCTGTTATGGAATCCCAGCACCAGGGCTGCCAGCTTTTTCGGCTTCCCAACCTGATAAATAATTTTATAAGGGACAAGACTTGGGTCATGTAAAGGCAAATTCTCTAGGAATTTAGAGGTTTCTTTAGACCCCAGAAGTTTTGTCAATAACTTCATTTATTTGAAGCACAGCCACAATACCTAAAGTGAAAAGGCTGTGAGACGATGATAATTGGTCAGAAATTAGGGTGTGTTACCTTTTCAATAGATAGGACGGCAGGGAAAAGATAACTGTGGGCGTAGGCAAGAATTTCCTCTTTACTCAACATGTTGGGAAGCAATGGATTTAATCAGTGGCACTACTCCTGAAATGATAGCCAATTTCCATGTGGGAACCGTTGAATTTCCATAGCATAGAAGGAAGCCATTCGGCCCATCGTTGTAACTGCATAGCTCTCGGAAAGAACTATCCACGTCATCCTTTTCCCCATACTCTATATTTTTATTGCTGGTATGAAACGTATGATGGATTCTATCCCTGCCTCTATTCCACTGTTTCTGGTGGGAACGTTCCTCATCCTAACAACACCTCAATTCATATCAGTAGTCATCATACCGTCAGATTTCATTTGGTTGTGAAAATTTCTGCTGCAGGCAACTTGGTATCAGCCGTAAGAATGAGCTGAATTTTCGGGTATAAGGTGGAAACAGAAGGAACGATGAGGCCAACACATTTTCTCAGAGCTCCTGCACCTCAAAATTTCCCACGACACCACCGGCCAGCCAGGACACATAAAAGTTTGAGACTTAGTGATGGAGGCTCACAGGTGAAGAATCACAGTTTGCAAGGACACAGCAGGCTGGCTATGAGCCCATGGAGATGAACAGCCTCAGGAGAGGAAGAAAGTTAAAGGTGGAGGGGGATTGGTAACAGAAAATGTGTAGGCAGTATGAAACTGAAATGAATGCAATGTATCAGGCTGAGTGCAATGTAGGTCGAGTTGGAGTGAGACTGGTTAAGAGCACAAATCATTGCGGGATGGGTTCAGCAGTTCACAGTGCTGCACAGTTATGCAGTCTAAGCCAGCAGGCTCATCAGAAGCATACCCGCATCGTGATCCCATCACTTGTTAATAACTATTGTTGGTTCCTCTGATAGCAAGCCTTATCTCCCCATAGACGAACCAGGGTTTGGAATGACAAGTGCACCAAGCACAGATATCCTGTTCTTTGTGTTCTGATAGATCTGAGAAGCATTTACATGCACTGCATGGTCATCCCTCCTTTACATTAAAGAGACCTATTGCCACATGTTACTGCATATATATATATATATTTGTCTACATCATTCAGCTAACTAATATTTACTTGATAAATATATAACCTTCTCCACATCAACACATGTTATTTGCTGCTCTTTAATGTCTTCCAAAATTAGCCATGGGTGTCCAGGTTTAAAGCTGGCACCAAGTTTACAATAACTTGTTGTCAATTCATCATTTTCTTTTTAGTATCCAGCAGACTGGAAGAGCTTGGTGCAGTGAGGATTGTACACAGTGGATTAATCTTCCGACTTATTCCTTGCTTTTGTCATTCTGTGGAGCTTCCTCCAGAGTTTCCCACTCGAATGTCTGTTTTTTTTCCCTTTATTCTTTCGTGGGATGTGGGTGTCACTGGCAAGGCCAGCATTTGTTGCCCGCCCCTAATTGCCCTTGAACTGAATGGCTTGCTCGGCCGTTTCAGAGGTTAGTTAAAAGCCAACCACATTGTTATGGGTCTGGAATCACATGTAGGTCAGGCCAGGTAAGGATTCACCTCCATGGTTTCAATCTTGCCTTCTAATGTTCCTTTTCCCTGGATCTCCATGTACCTTCAGGCTTGACCTTCCAAGCACACTCACAGATATTAGGCCGTGCCAAGCAGAACACCACTGCCCCAAAGGTCCCAATAAGGAGTCATGAGCCATCGGCTGCCTCCTGGGATCATCTGGCTTCTCTCAAGCCCACTTTGCTTCAAGTCTGCTCCCCACAGCTTTCTCTTTAACTTGGAGCCAATTGCTCTGCTCCTTACTTATAACTTGACTTAACACGACCTGTTTCAAAATCATGGCCTTGTCCTGTAACTTGACTTCCTTTTGGGACCTCATTCTGTTCCACTCCCGGGTTTGGTACCTTCTTCTTTGTTTGGGACCTCCTCCCTGTCCCCCTCCCATGTCCTGCTCCTTGGGACGCCTTCTCTGAAATGGCGCTCCTCTTCAGGTCACCTGACCTCCAGTTTCGCACAGTTTTGCTTTTCCTTCTTCTTTTCTTCTGCGCGTGTACGCAGCGCTGGTTCCGGGCCTAAAGACGTGAAAATCCACCAACTGTGCCACTCTCTGGCTGGCACATGCGCAGAACACCCGAAAACGGAAGAAACATGAACTGCACATGTGCGGCCATTCTACGGCCGGTGCACGCACAGAAGCCCCGAGGCTTGCTGGGAACTGGAGTTCCCAACCTCCGACCATCCATTTAAACTCAAGGTAAGTTTTTTTTTTCTCTTTGGGGTTTGTCACACTGGTCGGATGTTTGCCCTGACAGAAGAAGCTAGAACTGGTGATCACAGACTAAGAATAAGACGTGGGCCACTTAGGGCTGAGGTGAGGGGTCAAAGGTTACGGGCAGCAGACAGGAAAGTGTAATTGAGGCCACAAGGCTAACCGTGTTCTTATGGAGTGGTGGAGCAGGCCCAGAGGGCCGATGGCCTACTCCTGATCCTAAGTCCTATGTTCCTTTGAGGAGAGATTTCTTCACACAAGCTGTTGTGAACTTTTGGAATGTCTAACCCCAGAAAGTTCAGTTGTTGAGTATATTCAAGACAGAGGTTGAAATAATTTTTTATACTAAGGAATAAGGCGATAATGCAGGAAGATGGAGTTAAAGTAAAAGGTCAGCCACGTACATAGTGACTGGCAGAGCTGGGTCAAGGGGCTGAATGGCCTACTCTTGCTTCTATTTCTTTTGTTCTTATAGTCAGTGTTTAGCCACACAGAATTATGCAGGTTAATAGCTGACTACCTAGACAGCACTTATTATATCTTTGCCTATTTGAAGACTCAAGAACAGTGAGACCAACAAAACCTGTGCAGCCTTTGCTCATGTTACTACTGAGATCCACAAATAATAAAGAGTGAAGAAATAACTAGGTCTATGCAGCTAATAGGACCATTATTGGATACATTATAGGCAACCTGAAGCAGCATTTCAGATCCCTGAATAGATTGGGACTCTCCTGCAAGATATCCCTGCCAAGATTATTGTAGTCTGCTACATGGTCCACGCATTGTTCCCCAGGGAAGTCCCTACTGGAGGAGGAGGAGAAAGACGAGGAGTGGGTTCACTCACAGGCAAGAGCATTAAGCCACTGACAACTGTTGCAGGCAACAAGAGGCACATGACAGACTGTCATAGAACAACCCTTCAGTTAAGCGCCACACACACCCTACAGCACTTAGCATCCTTTTACCTGCCTCCAATATTCTCCCTCCACCTGGACCCCTCCTTCAGGATTCTTACCTGCTCTTAATCTTTTCATTGAGAACTGTCGGTGTGACATCAGTCGTCTCAATTTCTCTGCTCCTCTCACCCACTCTAACCTGTCTCTTTCTGACCTTGCTGCATTCCGTTCTCTCAGGTCCAACCCTGACTTTGTCATCAAACCCGCTGACAAGGGTGGTACTGTTGTTGTCTGGCGCACTGACCCCTACCTCGCAGAGGCTGAGCGTCAACTCGCAGACACTTCCTCCTACCTCTCCCTGGACCATGACCCCACCACTGAACATCAAGCCATTGTTTCCAGGATTGTCACTGACCTCATCTCCTCTGGAGATCTTCCCTCCACAGCTTCCAACCTCATAGTCTCCCAACCTCAGACGGCCCGCTTCTACCTCCTACCCAAAATCCACAAACAGAACTGTCCCAGCAGACCGATCGTGTCAGCCTGTTCCTGCCCCACGGAACTCATTTCTTGCTATCTTGACTCCCTTCTCTCTCCCCTTGTCCAGTCCCTTCCCACCTACATCCGTGATTCCTCTGACACCCTACATCATATCAAGAATTTCCAGTTCCCTGGCCCCAACCGCCTCTTCTTCACCATGGACGTCCAATCCCTCTACACCTCCATCCCCCACCGGGATGGTCTGAGGGCTTTCCGCTTCTTCCTCGAACAGAGGCCCGAACAATCCCCATCCACCACTACTCTCCTCCGTCTGGCTGAACTTGTTCTCACACTGAACAATTTCTCCTTAAACTCCTCTCACTTCCTCCAAATAAAAGGTGTGGCTATGGGTACCCGCATGGACCCCAGCTATGCCTGTCTCTTTATGGGGTATGTGGAACATTCCTTGTTCCAGTCCTACTCCGGCCCCCTCCAACAACTCTTTCTCCGGTACATCGATGATTACTTCGGTGCTGCTTCATGATCTCGTCTGGATCTGGAAAGATTTATTAATTTTGCTTCCAATTTCCACCCCTCCATCATTTTCACATGGTCCATCTCTGACACTTCCCTTCCCTTCCTTGACCTCTCTGTCTCAATTTCTGGTGATAGACTGTCCACCAATAGTCATTACAAGCCTACCGACTCCCACAGCTACCTCGACTACAGCTCCTCACACCCCGCTTCCTGTAAGGACTCCATCCCATTCTCTCAGTTCCTTCACCTCCGTCGCATCTGTTCTGATGATGCCACTTTCCAAAACAGTTCCTCTGACATGTCTTCCTTATTCCTTAACCGAGGTTTTCCACCCACGGTAGTTGACAGGGCCCTCAACCGTGTCCGGCCCATCTCCCGCGCATCCGCCCTCACGCCTTTCTCTCCCTCCCAGAACCATGATAGGGTCCCCCTTGTCCCCAGCATCCACATTCAAAGGATCATCCTCCGCCATTTCCGCCAACTCCAGCATGATGCCACCACCAAACACATCTTCTCTTCACCCCCCCGACGGCATTCCACAGGGATCGTTCCCTCCGGGACACCCTGGTCCACTCCTCCATCACCCCCTACACCTCAACCCCCTCCCATGGCACCGTCCCATGCAACCGCAGAAGGTGCAACACCTGCCCCTTTACTTCCCCTCTCCTCACCGTCCAAGGGCCCAAACAATCCTTTCAAGTGAAGCAGCATTTCACTTGCACTTCTCTCAATTTAGTCTACTGCATTCGTTGCTCCCAATGCGGTTTCCTCTACATTGGAGAGACCAAACGCAGACTGGGTGACCGCTTTGCAGAACACCTGCGGTCTGTCCGCAAGCATGACCCAGACCTCCCTGTCGCTTGCCATTTCAACACTCCACCCTGCTCTCATGCCCACATGTCTGTCCTTGGCCTGCTGCAATGTTCCAGTGAAGCTCAACGCAAACTGGAGGAACAGCACCTCATCTTCCGACTAGGCACATTACAGCCTTCCGGACTGAATATTGAGTTCAACAACTTCAGATCATGAACTCTCTCCTCCATCCCCACCCCCTTTCTGATCCCCCTTTTTCCAATAATTTATAATTAAAAAAAAATGTTTTTCTTTTCCCACCTATTTTTAAATTTATTTCGATCTATTGTTTTATCTCCACATTTTAGCCCATTTCGATCCCTTCCCCCCACCCCACCCCCACTAGGGCCATCTGCCACTAGCTTGTCCTGCTTGCTACCCTTAATGTCCCCTTCAGCGCATTCCTTAGATAATATCACCACCGTCAACACCCTTTTGTCCTTTTGTCTATGACACCTTTGGCAGTCTCTTCTTTGCCTCCACCTATCACTGGCCCTCTATCCAGCTCTATCTGTCCCACCCCCCTCTACCAGCTTATATTTCACCTCATTTTTCTATTTCCTTAGTTCTGATGAAGAGTCATACAGACTCGAAACATTAACTGTGTTCCTCTCTGCAGATGCTGTCAGACCTGCTGACTTTTTCCAGGTATTTTTCTTTTTGTTTCAGATTTCCAGCATCCGCAGTATTTTGCTTTTAACTTAGCAACCTCTTCATGTATCTATGCATAATGCATCAGCCCTTAACACATTCATCAACCTGCAGGAACTAAACTACAATGCAGAGTGTTCATGCGTAGCACTGTATGGTGATGTTAGTAGTGTGCTATATGAACTTTTAAATAGATCTTTCCCTTCTCCGCTGCTATTCATACCAACTAGATGGAAGCACATTATTCAATTTAATTGTAGTCTTCTAGTCTGTTGCAGGTTTATGACTGGCACCATTCAGGAAGTTGGGTTGGTAACATTTGAGGGGCTTTAGTTATTGTGTGTGGTGCTGAATGCCCCTGATTTGGGCCTCTGAGGTTTTTCTGACCGGAGTTTTGCAATGCAGCAAAGCTGCTGGTTTGACAGTGAAGTGTGTTCCTTTGCTGTTCCAAAGTGATTTTAATGTTGCTACCTGATGATAAGCTTGCTCAATTTAAATGGCAGTTTAATTGTGGAGCTGTCACGTTACTCTAATCATGTGCAGGCAACCTCTGTACTTATTGCATTAATTAGTACGAGGAGACAATCTCAACTATCTGCCCACTTCCTGGGGGAATGCAAACATATTAATTATACGAAAGTTACATTTGACATGACTTTGATGCACTTATGTACAATCAACAATTTCGCCACAATATCTTACTTTCATCCCAAGAGTAAATCCCTAGGCCTTTCGACTGTCTCCCAGCAGAATAATGACCCTCACACACTGTTGGGAAAGGCCAAAGGATTTGTTAGCCTTATTAAAAAAACATCAGGGAAAAATGAATTGGGCTATGCTGAATGATTGAATAGAGTGCACTAGCAAATAGGACAGAGTACTGGATAAATCAGAAATCAGCCAAGTGTTTTGTATTGATGTTATCCCACCTATCTGATGTAATTCTTATCGGGGCTGGATGCTTCTACCTTGTTTTCATGTTTTTGCTTTCAGACAGAGCCGTCTTTTATTCTGCCAATAACACTCACTCTGGACCAATGCTTTTGTTTCTTTACTCCTGCTATTACCACTCCTTTTGCCGTTTGTTTGGTGACATCTTTATCGTTTCATCTCTCCCGCCCTCTAGCCTATCTTTGACCACACCCTTTCATTTTACCTAATCACCACCCTACTACTAACTTTTCCAATTAAAACCCATCACAGTCCTGCCTCTCTTCAGTTCTGAAGCAGGGTGGTATTGGACTCGCAACGATAACTCTGTTTCTCTCTCCACAGGCACTGCCAGGCCTGCTGAGTTTCTCCGCCACTTTCTGTTTTTATTTCCAGTTGCTTCTAAATCCGCTGCGATCCACAGTTCAGTGGCAGATGCAGCTTCAACTGTGAACGCACAAATGTAGTGTACAAGTGAAAACGTACAGATGCAACATCTGTGTGCATATGCACAACAATGCTTTGACTTTCAGAGGAGAGAAGGGGACCGACAGGCAGAAACCTTCAGGCGCAGTTGAGGCAGTATCTTAGTGACAGCTCATTCGCCCAGCAAGTGTCTTTACGTAAGTGTTAACAGTATTAATAGCAGCATTAGTCAGCCCTCATCGAGAATGGAGTATTAATCATATGATGCACTTTCAGAGAGGGTGCTATTCTAGTTAGTGCCATAATTCATAGCGAAATGGAAGAGGCAGCCAGGGCTGGGTTTGTGACAATTTGATTTAGCAATGATTGTACTGAAAAATGGTTAGGTTACTGATAATTGGATTCGTGATGACTTCATTCAGTGATGGTTTTAGTTGATGGCGTTTAGAATTACCAGGGGGCAGGATTTTCCATTTAACGTGTGGGGGGTGGGGGTGGGGGAGGGGGGGGGGGGGGGGGGGGGGGGGTGCGGGTTGGGGGGGTGTGGGCCCCGCAAGTCCGCGTGTGAAATGACGCGTGGTGATGTCGGGTGAGCGTCCCGGCGTCACCGCGCGCCATCGCGATATTTCACTGAGCGGGCGCGTGATGAAGTTCGATGTGCGCCCGCCATTAATTAACGGGCCACTTCAGGCCCTTTAGTGTTCAGCTGACGCTGATTTTTCGGTGCCCGTGCGATCTTTAGGTTGGCGCACGGGCGCAACGGGCAGGCGGGTAGGAGACATTTGTATTAACCTCATCCACGGGTGGGATAAGAGGGTTCAGTGGGTCGTGAATCTGCTCTGTGAAGTTTTTATTGGTGAAAGTTTTTCAAACTTGCCTGTGTGATCTGCAATACTTCAGAACACATCCCAGCTGCTTTTACTGGACTCTTAACCCTCAGGTCAGCACTCTGCAGTGAGGAATCTTTTCTGGGCCTGCAGGTTTCAGGAAGACTTCCCTTAGCCTGAGTATGGGAGCTGATCTGTCCATTGGAGGCACCTCCTCTGAGGAGGAAGGGAGGGCTAGAAGGGGGAGGAGGCCAGGAGTGAACATTCAGCCTCCAGGGGAGCCACCTTTGGGAGGCCAGGCGCAGGCACAAGGGGTGCAGGGCCAAGAGGTAGTCCAAGGTGGAAGGGGCCGCAGAAGATGCCACTATCCTGCTGCCAGGGTTTACAGGCAGCGAAGCAGCTACCTCAATATGTCTGAGGTGCAGTGCCGAAGGAGGCTCCGCCTCTCAAGGGAGACAGTCAGCTATATCTGTCAGATGATAGGGCCTGAGATCTCCGTTAACTGTGTGGGTGGACACCCTATGCCAGTGGCTCTAAAGGTCACAGCTGCCCTCAACTTCTATGCCTCTGGCTCCTTCCAGGACTCGGTGGGTGATCTTTGTGGTGTCTCCCAATCAGCTGTCCACACTTGTGTCAAGCAGGCTACAGACGCTCTGTTCAAGCGTGCATTGACCTTCATCCACTACCGTTGGGACCAGGTAAGCCAGACGGAGCGAGCCAGAGGCTTCGCAGCCATTGCTGGCTTCCCCCGTGTCCAGGGTGACAAGGGCTATCCCCTCAGAAGGTGGCTCATGACGCCTCTCCGCTATCCAAGAACAGAAGCTGAGCAGCGGTACAATAGGAGCCACGGCACCACAAGGGCTGTGGTGGAGAGAACCATTGGTCTTCTCAAGATGCACTTCCGATGCCTGGACCGTTCAGGGGATGCACTCCAGCACCCCCCATATCGTGTGTCGCTGATGCGCTCTCCACAATCTTGCGCTGGAAAGGGGGGAACGCAGTGAACGATGAAGACATCGACGCAGTGGCTGCGGCTGCACACGATGAGTCCTGCAGTGAGTCCGAGGATGAGCATGCTCAGGGAAATGCTGAGGGGGTAGACGCTGACCCGGGCATACTCCAGGGAGGCAGGAACACCCGGGAGGCTTTAATCCAACGACCTTTCAGCTAGAACACCACAGATGGACCCCCAGGACAAGCCTGGGCTGTTGGCTCGATACTCGAGACCTAAGTGCAAAATCTGCCAGGTCAGCAGCACTAACTAAGGCCCTTGTAAATAAAGCTGAATGTCCAACAAATCACTCATTACACTTTTGTCAACCATACACTTGCAGTAGAAGCGAAGCACCCTCAGCCCTGGTCACACATCTGCATTTAATGTGGGAAGGAAAAGAACTTATCACAAAGAGAAAACAATAGTGTTAACAATCAAAAATAAATCATAAGGACCTCATCTCGGGCCAACACAAAAGCACCAGTGAGAAACCCATGGTGTGCCTAAGATACCTTATGTTTACGTTTCCGGGCGCTACGTCTTGGTGCTGACCCCTCGCTGGGAGTGGTGTCTGAGCCAGCCTGCTGACTCTGCTGTCCTGTTGACCTTGATGACCTTGGCGGGCGTCCTCTGACCCATGGAGGACACTTGGCACTCGGACATGTGGCTCATTCTTCGGTGAGCGTCCACGTAGACTCCTCCACCACGGAGACCAAGCCAAGCATAGCCTCATGTATCTCCCCCAGATGCTCCCGCACACCTGGCCGCATTTCCTGCAGCTGTTGCATCGCGGACGACTCCAGAGACACATCATCCAGCAGCGACTGAGCATGTGCCTGGTCTGCTGCAGTCTTCTGACTGCTGGCACCATGGGCACTCTCTGTCTCTGCCAGCTCCTCCAGCGACTGTGAAGTGCCCTCACCGCTGTGCCCCGGGGCACTAGCCATTGTTCTAATTCCCACCGAGGTGCCAGTATCTGTGCTGGGGCCTGCCTGGCAGAGATGGTGTGACGCTGGTGAGACATCAGGCTCCTCAGGTGTGAGGGGGGGCATCTGCTGCTCCTCCTCCCGGCCCTGCTCCGATGATGCTGAAAGGAAGAACAAGGACAGTGGATCAGTTAACGTGGAGACAATGACAAAGTACATCCTTGTCCCCCTGGCTCATTATACGCTCATCCTTCCATAAGCAATGGCCCAGCAATGTTGCAACAATAACTAATTTAACAATCATCAGTGCTCGGGCTGTTGGGAGAACGATGCTGACCTCACTGTTGGGTATAAATACCTGGCCGTGGCACCCCAGCCTCACCAACACCAGTAGACTTGGGTGCATGACGCCTCTCCAGTTCAAGCGCCTCCTGCTGGAAGCGGTTTAGTATGGAGAGCTGTGCCTGGCCGCCTCCAGTCCTCACACACTCGGTCACGTTCTGCGCATTCTCCTCCTGAAAAAGAGAGACGAGCATTGATTAGTGCAAATTGCACGTGGACTCTGTTCACGCACGGCCCACCCCAACCAGAGTGGGACATATCAGTGCTCCAGTGCCTCCTCACCCATCTGCTGCCGAACACTCAGACAAAGATGCCAGGCCTGTTCCCCACTCTCCCCACACCCCCGCCTTGGACACATGCTGCCTACATCACATTAGGAACCACGCGGTATTTCCTCCCATAGCCAGGAGGCGCAAGCGCGTGCAGCGTAGAGGGCAGTAGATGGTTCGTTGCCAACGCCACCTTGGAGCTCCCCTCTCACCATCTCATCACCCTGACTAGGACATGCCCTGGAGTTCTGAGTCTGCGCCGAGGTGCAGCTCCTCCAGGCTGTCCCCAAACCAGCCACGTGGGACTCAGATCAACACACGGTGCGGGGGAAAACTCATCTCCTCATGACCCACTCAGGCTGACCTCAGCATGGGCACTACCTGCTGGCCCACCCAGCAAAGGACAAATGCCCTCAATGATCCAATGCAGTCACCACACTGAGACTTAGGGGGGGTGGGTGGGCAGCAGGGGGTAAGCTGATCTGCTGGGTTAAATGCCCAATGCTAACATTGTCCTCATCCTGCCAGAGCACAACAAATCATTGAAGCGCTTGCGACACTGGATCCAGGTGAACCGCCCCACGTCGCGGGAAATCACCACCTCCACCACCTCCTCCGTGACACGTTTCGTCACGTGGTGGGGGGCCTCCTCCTCCTGTCCTAGGGAACCAGCACCTCCCCCCGTGCTGCCGTCTCCTTGAGGAGGGCAGCAAGGCAGTTATCAGAAAAACAAGGGGCACACTGGCCCCCCCGCCCTACCCTCCGGCCTGGCCGGCTCACCCGGACCCCTCAGCTGCGGCCTGAACTGGCCCGTTCGCATAAAATGGCGGCGCAGACCCGATCGTGGGCGGCGATGGTGTCCGCCCCCAACCCCGCCCCCAACCCCACCCCCGCCTCTGCCCCACCCCGCCCCGCCCCGCCCCCACCTCCGCCCCCACCTCAGCCCCGCCCCCGCCCCCGCCCCCGCCCCTGCCCCACCCCCCACCTCGGCCCCGCCCACGCCCACTCCCGCTCCGCCCCCCACCCCCGCCCCCGCCCCAACCCCCAACCCCCGCCCCCACCTCGGCCCTGCCCCCGCCCCCACCTCGGCCCTGCCCCCATCCCCGCCCACTCCCGCTCCACCCCCACCCCCATCCCCGCCCGCTCCTGCTCCGCCCCCACCTCCGTGCCCACCCCCGCCCTGCCCCCTCTCCTGCCCCCCGCCCCCACCCCCACCCCCACCCCCATCCCCGCCCCCCACCCCCACCCCATCCCCGCCCCCGCCCCCACCCCATCCCCGCCTCCACCCCCACCCCATCCCCGCCCCCGCCCCCACCCCCACCCCCACCCCCACGCCCCCACCAAACACAGAATTCTGCCCAGTGTTTTGATTGTGGATGGTTGGATTCTCGATGTCGGATAATCTGACAACACAAATATTTTGCAGCTGTCTTTTTACTCTGCTGGTTTTCCATGGCTTGTTTGACACATTCATGCACCAATGCTTGGCTGATATTGAATGGCTAGATTCATGGTGACTCGAGTTGTGATGGATGATTCGGCGATGTCTGGGTGTTTCAGTAGCGAGGCTAATGGTTAAAATCAAAGGTTTCAACGAGGGGATTCCTCTGGGTGTCCTGTCCCGTTTGAAGCTTCTACAAGAGGAAGAGACAAGAACATGGATCTGAAAAAGGTGCACTTACACCGGAAATAAACTGTTTGCAGCTGATTTTATGCACCTCTGTGGTTGAGCCCGATCTGGGTGTGTAGTCCAACTGCCTTTGCAGGCTTGGCAGTGAGGCTATGCCACCTACTGGAACCTGATCTACAGACAATCTTCATCACAGGGATAGCGCTGGAAGTGGCAGCGAAAGTCAGCACTGATAGAGCTGAAAGCAGCATCTACATAGTTCCCTGGGGGTTCCATCATGGCCATAGTGGGAGACTGGGACAGCCTGTATGGAGTTTCACTACTAGTATTGCTGCATTTACTCAAACCGGACTGCAGATTCAAAATTTAATGGGGTTATAAGCTGAGGTCCAAAATATAAGCTTTCATAATAACATTACAAATGTCTAAACCCATATTTGGAATGACTGCAGTTGAATACTTGAAATTCCCATTTAGTTTTATGTGGTGACTCCAAATAGCAACGAGCTGAGTGAATTCTTACATCACACGTAATTACTGTTGTGCATTTCAGTTCATTATCCTCTCTAATCCCATAATTATTCGACTTATAATCAAGCCTCTGATTTACATAATTTAGAAATTAGGCTACATTAGCTTTCCCTTAACAAAAGAACTGTAGAAATCAGTAGTTAAAGCATTACCATATTAAGCTATTTAATGTTTCTGCTCACATTGTGGAGGGGTTCCAGTCTGTTCTGCCCCATGTCCCTGCACAATAGGCAGTAACATACCTTTTAACTATGGCTCATTAAATAATTAATGTCAAATCATGCATCGGAAAATTGATTTGAAAATACAGCCGTATCTCTTCATTGTAGAAAAGGCTGTAAACTTCACATCTGAAAAGAACAAAGACAGGTTAATGGACGAGAGATGACACCTGACTTCTTATCTCCACCAGCAACCATCTCTTTAAAGCCCCCTCCCCTCATCTCCAACAATGAGTGTGAGGAACTCAAAGAATTCTTCACCACTAAACTGAAGATCAGCTACCGCTGCTACTTTCCCTCCATCAAGCCAAATCTAGCTCACCCCACCCCACCCACCTCCCCCTCCCCCTCCCCCATCTCAACCCCAGCCATCCCACCTGACCCACCCCTGAACCCACATCTTTCCCTAGTGTCTCTTCAATCACTGCTCATGCCTGGTCTTAAATTGCCTGGTCCTGATCCTTTGACCACACATTAAATGTCCCTTCCTGGCCTCCACACTAGCTGACAAAGTAAACGGTTCCTCCTTCTCAGGTACAGTTGCCCTCCGTTTCAAACTGTCATCATTCCAGCCTCCTGAAAATAAACACAATTCAGCCCCCTTCCCCCTATATAATATAATGTTATAATATAATCCCTATACAATTGCAGGGCGCACCCCAATCTCCAATCTCTATTTCCTTCACCAAAGACCTTGAATACCTTGTCAGCTCTCTAAGTTTAATTTAGAGGGAGATGGTGGTAATGTCACTGGACTAGTAATCAAGGGACCCAGCCCTAATGCTCTGGGGGACAGGAGTTCAAATCCCACCAGAGCAGCTGTGGAATTTAAATTCATTCAATAAATCTGGAATATAAAATTAGTCTTCGTAATGGTGACCATGACAACGATCATCTGTTGTTGGAAAAACCCATCTGGTTCATGAATGTCCTTTAGGGAAGGAAATTTGTTGTCCTTACCTGGCCTGGCTTACATGTGACTCCAGACCCACAGCAATGTGGTTGACTCTTAACTGCCCCCTGAAATGGCCTAGCAAGCCACTCAGTTAAAGGGGTGGGTAACAAATGCTGGCCCTGCCAGTGACGCCCACATCCCGTGAAAAAAAATGCCCATTTTTCCCACAACCCTCCGTTTGAATCTTCAATCTGGTTTCTGCTCCATTTAAACATAAGAAAAGTCACAAATAACATTCTTTGGTGACTGTGTCCACGGTGTACCACAGCCCCAACATCCTGATCAAGCTCTGCAGTCTTTGACAGAGTTGATCACACCATCCTCCCCTGGCGCGGTAACCTATGTTGTCATCTTCCCTTCATGGATTCACTCTTGCCTATCTAAATGTAGCCAGAGCCTCTCCAGACCCTGCGCTGTTATCTCTGCTGTTTCCCATGAATCTGTCTTTAGCCCTATCCTTTTTCCCATCAAAATGTTTTCCTTGTGATGTAATTCCATAAGACCATAAGACATAGGAGCAGAAGTTAGGCCATTCAATCATGGCTGATAAGTTTCTCAACCCCATTCTCCCGCCTTCGCCCCGTAACCTTTGATCCCCTTACCAATCAAGAACCTATCTATCTCGGTCTTAAATACACTCAATGACCTGGCCTCCACAGCCTTCTGTGGCAATGAATTCCATAGATTCACCACTCTCTGGCTAAAGAAGTTTTTCCTCATCTCTGTTCTAAAAGGTTTTCCCTTTACTCTGAGGCTGTGCCCTCAGGTCCTCGTCTCTCCTACTAATGGAAACATCTTCCCCACGTCCACTCTATCCAGGCCTTTCAGTATTCTGTAAGTTTCACTCAGATCCCCCCTCATCCTTCTAAACTCCATCGAGTATAGACCCAGAGTCCTCAAACGTTCCTCATATGTTAAGCCTTTCATTCCTGGGATCATTCTTGTGAACCTCCTCTGGACCCTCTCCAGGGCCAGCACATCCTTCCTGGGATACAGGGCAAAGATATGGGCCAAAATTTGACAGCTCCCCAGGGCCTGGATGGCAAGTGGGGGTGGGGGTGGGAGTAGAGCAAAATTGGGCAGTGGGGGCATGCCCACCACCTATCTGCAGCTGTCCACTCTCGCTGCAATTTTACCAATAGTAATATACAAGACTCCAGGATTGGAGGATCAAACTCAACCCTGTGTGACAACAGCAGGAAAAAAAACATCAAGGATATTACTATAAACTAACAGCAAATTATTTACAAACTGTTTTGTAAAGGATAATACCCCCCAAAAAATTCACACTCCACTGCAATACTGAGGAGGTGCTACACTGCCAGAGGTGCCTTCTTTCAGATGAAACATTAAACTGAGGCCCTGTGTACCTTCTCAGGCAGGTGTACACGATCCCATGGGGGCTATTACAATGAAGAGGCTTGTCTTGTGCAGCATTTACCCCTCAAACAACATCGCTGAAACAGATTATCTGGTCGTTATCATGTTTCACGTTTGTGGGAGTTTGCTGTGCACAAATTGGCTGCTGTGATTGGCTGTGTTACAGAAAGGACTACACTTCAACAAGCATTCGGAACATCCTGAGGTTAAGAAAGATGCTGTTGAAATAGAACTTCTTTCTAAGCACTGAAAAATAAACTGATGTTCAGGATGGGTCCCCTGTGGAATAATAGATGAATCACCTTGTCAACACAGGCAACAAAGAGAAATGATCATTCCTTTTTGATCATAGTGTCACTGGGCGATAATTCAGGAGCAAGTGAAAGACCATAAGATACAATGTGGGTGTGTGAAATAAAGGAAGAGAAATATACGAGGGAGCCGGGTAGTTCAGTTGGCTGGCGGGTGGTACAGATTAGTACCAATCGCACATGGTCCAGTCTCCAGTCTAGCTGAGGTAGACTCAGGGTCCACCCCCACCATACCCCCCCTGCCCCTCCTCCCCTCAAACTGCCCCCTCAGCAAAATCACATCACGAGTCATGGTTCAACCACCCTTAAATAATCAAGGGGTGCTACCTGGAGAAGGAAAAGTACAATTATGAAGAATTTCAGTACAACCAATGGCATGAGGCAAGGGGATTCAGGTCTAAGTTATTATTTTAATAGTTCATAAAAAAAGAGCAACAGGGATTAAGATAACTCAAAGGAAAAATTTAAAAAAAAATCGCAACCATATTTCATAATGTCTGTGATGTTATTCTGTCATAGAAATTGAGTTTGACACACAATCCATTTTCATGATAATTCTTCTCTTGTAGTTCCAAGTTGAGGTGGGGATCAGCGACCATACACTTGCAGCAAACATTTACACTGTTGCCTGTGCTTTGTCCATTGGATATTGCCAGGCACAGTGCCCAGAACTGGGAGCACATCATAGCTCATCATCATATCCATAATTCAGCTTCAAAATCGCAAATTGGGATGAGAGTAGGGTTGCCAGCCCTCCAGGTTTGGCCTGGAGTCTCCAGGAATTGAAGATCAATCCCCAGGACAATGCTGTGTGGAAACCCCGGAGAAAAATCATCGGGACATTAAAAACAATTGTTATTTTCTGTCATTTTATTTTAACATTTCTCTTTACTAGATATGAAAGTATTGAAAATTGTAAAGAAAAGGGTTGTTTGGCTGACAGTCAAGCATCATCCAATTGGGTAATGAATCTTTTTGCTTTCCAATTGGTGTAGGAAGGCCGTGTGTCATAAAGATAAAAGCAAAATACTGCGGATGCTGGAAATCTGAAACAAAAACAAAAATACCTGGAGAAACTCAGCAGGTCTGATACCATCTGCGGAGAGGAATACAGTTAACGTTTCGAGTCCGTATGACTCTTCATCAGAACTAAGAAATATAGAAATGAGGTGAAATATAAGTTGGTTGAAGGGAGGGGGGGGTGGGACAGGTAGAGCTGGATAGAGGGCCAGTGATAGGTGGAGGCAAAGAAGAGATGTCATTAGGATGGATGTGTTGGCCGACTAATGGCTGGAGCATGGGGTGGGTCGGGGGGCAGCGGGGGGAACGCCATGTGATGAAATCTCCAGGAATACATTTAATCACAGTTGGCAACCCTAGATCAAAGTAATGCCTTGACAAGCGATCAGCCATTAAACATAATCTCAAAGGAACTCCCCCATTAGCTCAGTAATTCTATTAGGTCAGCAGTTGAATCATACAGAGCCGGCAAGTCCAAGGTTTGGGGTTGAATTTTTGGGCCCTGCCATGTCAGAAACAGAGGCCAGCCGGCGTGGTGGTTTCCCAATCCCATTCCCGTTGTCAGGAATATTGGCTGGCATGGGGTCAGCGCCTGGGAAGACCGCCCATCCCCAATGAGGCAGGCAGGTAATTGGGCTCTTTAAGAGCCTTGATGAGCAGGGATTAAAGGGGCCAACCGGAATCTTCCAGTTGGCCTCTAGTTTCCCAACACGACGGGGGAAAGGTTAACGGGCACCCAGCAACAGGCCGGGATGCCAGTGCTCCAGGAAGGTCTACAGGCCCTCCCTTCCTACTTGGGTGGTGATATATCCAAAGGCTACCCTGCAAAGGGGCTCCCCTCCTCTCCCCCCACAAAAAATAATGGCGGCCTGGCTGCTTTTGGCGGTTGCAATCAAATTTTTTACAAAAGTGGCTGAAAGGGCACATTCTTGTTGAAACCCCATCCCAGTTATTTACCTTGTTCTGCAGCCAGCTTCTTCTCCGAAGCTGGGAAGGCCTCTGATTGGCCCTCCAGCTTCGAAAGCCCATCCACTGCCCTTCATCGGTCAGGGAACCTGTCTCCACGCCAATTAAGGACTAACTCACATAAAAAACCTCGACTTTAATCAGCTTCCCAAAAGACATGGGTCTAGGATCTGAAAACAACCCTGTTTCCGTGTGGGAATTCCAGGCTTGGATGGCTGGGTTACGCTATGTCGGCACATCTCATCTGGGAGAGCAGTTGATGATTCTATCGTATCCTCAGTCAATTAGCCAGGAGAAAACTATCCAGGGTTCCTGCTGTCAATCACCATCCAGAAATGATGAAGAAATTGGGTGCAGAATGGATTGGGTTCTGCTGTGTCGCTCAGAGGTGGAACACTCTCTCTCAACAGTCATTATCCATGGAACAACATACATTTTGGGTGAATTTACTGATGGATGCCTGTACCACGTAGTGTACCCCAGCAATAATCAAAACCTTCAGGAAGGAGGAAGCAAAAGAGAAAACTGAAGAGGTAAAGATATGGATCTGAGAGGAGGAGAGAGATGTCACGCAGTGCAGAGGTTTAGGAAGGGTTTAAGTAGGGAAGGAGCCAAGCATTTTAACAGCTGAAGGCACCACCACCAATGGTGGAAATCAGGCATTTTAGGTCAGGATTGGAGGAGCACTCAAAGCTCGGAGGGTTATAGGCCTGAACCATGTTATAGAGATAATCAAAGGTGTCACATATGCAATGTTTAATAATATGATTATGTTTTGGGACTAATTCCAGATAAATTGGAAGAATGAAGAGGGTCATGTGACCTGTTCCTAATTCTACCCGACAACAAGCCTTGGTTACTATGGGAACAGGGGGCCCAGGTTGACTTACTGGGAAGATGTTCACACTTGAAAACAAAAGCGACAGCAGCTGTGCTGACGGTGGATAGACTTTCAGTTTCCAAGCTTCTGGACTGAAAGACAGAGAGAGAGAGAGGTCTCAGAGAGAGAGAGACAGAGGAGTGCGGCTGGTGTGGTTAGCAGAGAGAAGAAGCAGCACATTCTCTGCGAGCTCCTGAAGTGGGATATGGGAAGGAAGACGGTCTCTGGTTGAAGAGACTTGCCCCAAGTGTCATGCACAGTGAAGACATGTCCTATCCACAACTTTAAAAACACATCAGATTAGAATCTACTGGAACTAACATCCTTTTAAAATGGACACTGATGTGCTTCAAAAATGGCCCCCGATTGGTCACTTGACTCTCAGTCTGTGGATTCCAAAAGGACAAGAGGACATTCCAGGACAAAGAGGTGAAGATACCCATATCCTGAAACCATCCTGACTTCCTTCTGACTTGAATGGGTTGTTCTGAAACCAAGGCAACGATTGGTCTCAAACCACCAGGAGGGGCTGACGGCAAACACGAGACCCCCAGGTTGTGGATGAAGAGGTAAAAGCATGGACGGTGCTTCAGCAGGGGGATTGGCTGAGGGAGGGACAGAGACAAGACAACACCAGGGAGGCGGAAGTGGGCAGTCTTGGTGATCGAGAGGATACGGGATCGAGTTGGAGGAGCAATAGGAGGGGATAACGCAGGATGCTGCGGAGACAGGGAAACTCCTTCTTCTCCCGGCTCCTCCGGAACCATTTTAAAAAATCTTTACCTTTTGCTAGCGGTCACTGAAGCCCAGCTCCTACTCTACTCATCCCAAAAAAATTTCTGCCAGGGGGCATAAAACAGTCATTAGACCCTCAGTCACACAGGCTAGGGGCCTAATGCTTGTTGTAGGTAGCTGCCAGGAACCCTAAAAAAAAATCACCAAACCCAATGTTGAGCCTGTCACAGCCTATCCGCTGCAGTAACCATCATCCAGTTCAGGTGCCCTTGGTGAGCAGGATGGTGCTCTCTGAAATTAGCTCTCTCTGTCTGAGTGTCTATATTAGTATTCTTGTATCGTTACTCCACCTTTATAACTTCATCCTCAGAGGTAAATTGGAAGGATTCCTTTGACTCGCTAGAGGAGATTTCCACTGTGGGAAAGATCATTTCCAACAGTTCCCCTGGAATTAGCTTTACTATGAAGTATTCCCTTATCCTCCTAAATATAACGATTTATTGGGTGAAGGTCCAACATCAGTCTTCCGGACTAAAATAATAAGTTCCACAAAAACATGTTTGCAAGTAGTCATATTGATTGCACAGTAGGCAGCCAGTTTCTCAGTATCTTACCTTTGTCTGTTAACCAGTCTACAAACAAAGAAATAGGCCATTTGCCAGACTGAGCTTTTATACTCCATGGGACCCTGTATTAAATCATGAGATTCATGCAGCTACATCTATTCAACCCATTAGAAAGCCTTCTTTGTGGGTCATATGGTCGTATGACACTGTTGGAACTCTTTGCTTTCCTTCCTTTGTTAGCTACTAACTAGATATGTATAAACCATCAGGCGATGGCGATGTAGTACAGCTCATTCAGGGGGTCTGGGTTGCTATGGCAACGTACACTTTTCCACGTATGTCGCAGTCTGGAGCTGTGGGTAGTGATGGTAGAGGCTCCGATGTTCTTTCCATCACGTGGCTGACCAGGAACCTCTCCCGCTCTTACCTCCCGCCACTGGCGTGTGTTGGAAGGATTTACTGTTGATACTCAACCTGCTTGAAACCTTCAAGCGAGTCATCTAAAGAGATGAGATGGAATAAAACTTCATTCAGGATTAAGTAATTCGCTGATGCGGATCTCAAACTACAGGAGTTAACTGTGCCCTCACTTTGACAGCATTAAATTAAATGAGTACAATCATTTTTTTTCACTCATCAGTGAACAATATAAAACCATTTTTAAGTGTAGCATTAGTTGGTATCTCTCGTGGAAAGGAATTGTTATTTCATGTTATGGTTCATTCCTCTTTATAGCATAATGGCCATTCTGGTGGTGACCCGAACAAGAATCAAAAGCTTGCATTTTCTACAGTTAATCTAACATTCCCCTCTTCCTTCACCACACCCATACATAGGAAGGCACAACATGTCCCAAAGCCTTATTGAGCCCCAGGGTTAAATGAGCACTGATAGCGTACCAATCACAATTCCCTTGAGACACTAAACTGACACAACCCTGTAATTAAAGGGAGCAAGTAATGGGGATAGGCCAGAGAAGATTGGGCATTGTGGTGGGATTGGGAGGGTGGTGGCCTCCATTATGTCACAGAAGCCTACGCAAATACGTAAATTCAAAATCCATAATAAAATTCATTGTGAGTTTGAAAAAGGTCAATGATACTGTTCCCCTAATTGGATCTCCGGACATCGCCTATCCCATGGGTCAATTGTGTTTTGCGACCTGACTTAGCCTCATAGACAACGTAGATGTGAGCAAGTTTTAAAATTCATATGGTGTATCTCAGTATTTTTATATATCATTTTTGTCTGGGTATTGAAATCAGTAAATGAATATTTATTGTCAGTACTCCTAGTTTGCAGACTTGCGTGTTTAAAATAATTGTGTAATTTTGAAATTAGAGAAACATTTAAATCTTTTGTTTATATGACATTTTTATGATAAGGAGATACACCAAAATTCATGTCATTAGTAAAAGACATTAAACCTTTCACCATAATATGCACTTTATCTGGAGCTAAATAGTCAAGTAACCTCTTTACCTCTCCTCCTTTAAGACATTCCTTAAAACTTATCTCTTTGATCTCATAGTTCCTTAGTTAGCTTAGTGTTAAATGTTGTTTGTTAACATGCCTTGGGGTGATTTACTATGTTGAGGGTGCTATATAAATGCAAGTTGTTGTTGTTGGATCACTCAACATAGCCACTCACCACCCTGACTTGGAACTATGTCGCTGTTCCTTCACTGTCACTTGGTCAAAAACCCTGAAACTTCCTCCCTAACAGCACTGTGGGTGTACCTACACCACATGGACTGCAGCGGTTCATGAAGGCAGCTCACCACCACCTTCTCAAGGGGCAATTAGGGGATGGGCAACAAATGCTGGCCTGGCCAGCAATGCCCACATCCCATGCATGAATATAAAAAACCTCTGGCTACACTCTCCCACCGTCCGTAACGGTGTCCTGTTCATTGGGGAATGTCAATCCTTGCTAGTGCACTGAGACTTGCAGAGTGATTTCAGATCCTTTCGTGGCTGATGTACCACAAGAACGCGACGGAACATTCTAGGAATCACCCCCCAGTGTTTTATTGTGTGCTCCGGGTCCTGACAGGAGTTTTGGGGATTGTCTATTCTTCCAAACTATCCTGCTCGGGTCTGTAGTTTCTCAAAACCATTACTCTTTAATTACAGCAAGTGTTTACACACTTGGACCTCTACACAAGGCTGGAGCTTCTCCTCCCTCCAGGTCTCTCTAACTTCTCAGTCATGTGATCGGACATCATTGTTACATCAGCATCATGTCTGTTTCTGATGTTAACCCTTTCCTCTACATCTCCCCCCCAACTCTTTACCCCTGTCATATTTACATCCTCCTACACGCAGAAGCTCGGAATGGCAGAGTCTAAAGTGTTTTTCAGAAAGAAAACCAAAAATGAATGAGTTATTAACCATGTCCTTTCTCATTGTGCACATATCAATAGAAGGTACTGGTTAGGGAGAAAACCATTTCTTATTACTTATTGTTAATCAAGCTGTCCCTCTGATGATGGGGAGAACGTTGCGGGGTCAATGCTACAGCCCTGAGGCCTACTCATTCACCAGCTGGGCACGTACCATACCTTCGTCTGTTGGACTTTACTGTTCTTCAGTCATAGAGTCATAGGACTGAATTTTTACACTCTACCCCAGGCCGGGCCGCAGACTGAGGGGCGGGGGAGGGGGTGTCGCAAAATTGGGCACTGTGGCAGCGGTGACATGCCCATCGCCTGCCCACCCACACAGGTATTTTCCCCATGCCAGGGGAGGGGGTGGGCATCCCGCTCGCCCATGAGCCAACTGAAGCCCTTAAGTGACCTATTAGTGGGATTTTGACCTAAGCCGGGGAGGTCAAGGCCGAATGTCTAAGCCACCAGGTGGCATCATGGCTACACGGAGAAGGGTGCCCCCTGTTCGGGCACTCTGTGCCCATCAGGGCGTGCCCCCCCACCTCCCCCAAACCCCTGAAGGTATTCAACCCCCACCGTGTTTCTCCTCCCCCCCACCCCACTCCTGATGCCGGCCAACACCCCAAGGCTGGAAGGGCCTGCTGAGACCCCAGACTTACTTTCGTTCGGTCTCCTGGCTCCCTTTCTTCAGGGCACCGCCTGCTGTCCCAGCAGAGTCCGCCTCTCCTGCTGATTTGGTTGATTTGCCATTTGATTGGCCAGCAGCTCTCGGAGGCGGGACTTCCCCTCCGATGGGGGTGGAAGCCAGGCTTCAAGACAAGTAAAGGCCCGACGATCACCAAATGCCCACAAGGTGGGCTGGCCAAGCGCAGGTGGCTCGCCCCCAACTCTTACGTTCTGCCCCTGCATAAAATTCAGCCCATAGAGTCATTACAGCATAGAAGGAGACCATTCAGCCCATCAAGTCCATTCCAGCTCTCTGTAGAGTAATCCAGTCAGTCCCATTCCCCTGCTCTATCCCTCTCGCCCTGAAAGTTTATTTCCCTCAAGTACCCATCCAATTTCCCTTGAAATCAGTCATCGTCTCCTCTCTCATCACTCTCATGGGCAGCAAGTTCCAGGTCATTATCACCCACTGCATAAAAATGTCCTTCCTCGCATCTCCGATCTGTCTCTCTTGCCCAAAAATTTAATTCTGTGTCTCCTAGTCCTTGTACCATCAGCCAATGGGAACAGTTTTTCTTTGTCTGCCTTATCTAATCCTGTCATAATCTTGTCCACCTCTATCAGATCTGCCTTCAATCCCCTTTGCTCCAAGGAGAACAAGCCTAGCTTCTCCAACAAAGCTTGTACTAAAATCCTCACATTTCCCTGTGGATACTTTTTGCTCTGACGTGGATGGTTACTGCACAGTGGGTAAAGAGCTCCCAACACGAAAACACAAACAAATCTGTTGCTGAACTTACTTTTGCTGTAGAATTGAACTGGGTGCAAACAACGCAGGATGTGTATCACAGAGCACCACAGGACACTGGCAGAGAACCCATACTTACAATATTAGCTGTGTATTTAAAATGGATATGAAGATAATACCCTCTCCATATTGCAGTCAGCCTCATGCACCACATTCCTATTTTCATTGACTACCATCCCACTGAGCAGTTCCTGATGACTAACTGGGTGACCGGGTGTTAATGGCTGTAGTTCAATTAGTGACACTCTTGTCTCTGAGTCAGAAGGTTCTGGGTTCAAGTCCCACTCCAGGTGACTTAAATATGAAATATAAAGCTGACAACTGCATTGTCACCAGTATTGTTTCTTAAATGAAAGGTTAAACTGAGTGTAATAAACTTGATGTACTGGACAGGTTTCTTACTTGAAACAGGTAACTTTATTACTGAGCTCTTTTAGAAGCTACATGCTTGAACCAGGCCCATGACTAGAAATCTCCACCCCAGGACTACCCACACTTAGGGCTCATTCGTCACTACAATCACGTGACCCCTAAAGGCAGTAGGAAAAGTTATACCTACAGTCAATACATTTCCTCCTCCTTTAGTTTTTTTTTACATTTCTTATTTACAAAGAATATTTTAATCCACAACATATGCATATATAGACAGGCCATGGGATTAAAGATTAAGTCTCTGAGGTGGTTTTCTAATTCGGCTAGAGAGACATAGCTCTACCACTTGAGATTCTCCTGCTGGATCGACATGATCAGGAACTGCAGCATCAAGGACATCCTTAGAAAATGGCAGTTCAGGATTAGGCAATTCAACAGAGACGTCAGGTATGTCTATTCTAGATCGATCAGGCAACTCGGGGATTAAAGGTTCGACATCAATTACAGGCAGAATAGTTGGCTGTTAGAATGTTCTTGTGCTCCTTAGATGATCCACATGTTTTCAAACAATTCGGTCTTCCACTTCCACTTGGAATGGCAAGGGTCCAGTTTCAGAGACAATTACACGAGGAATCCAACTAGGACCATTTCCAAAATTCCGCACGTAAATTGTATCTCTCACAGTAAATCTTTGAGCTTTGCCATGAATATCATGATTCAATTTCTGACTACCCTGATTCTTTTCTACCTTCCCCTCTAAGTTTGGAAACACCAGACTTAACCCTGTACAAAGGTGGCGTTTCACCAGTAATTCAGATGGTGTTGACCCGTAGTTACACGAGGAGTTGGACGAGAAAAGGTGAAAGTCAAGTTTCTAACGTACCTTCAGACAACCTCTTCATTCCTCATTTGAAAGTTTGCACTGCTCTTTCAGCTAACCCATTTGATGTGGGATGATATGGTGCCGTTTTAATATGTTTGATTCCATTTAAACTCATGAATCTCGGAAATTCTGCACTGGTGAAGACTGTACCATTATCTGGAACAATGACTTCTGGTAGGCCCATGTACACTAAAACATTGGCGCAGCTTTTCAATAGTCGCACAAGATGTTGGTGATCTAACTTCATACACATCCATCCACTTAGAATGCACATCGATGACTAATAAATACATGGTACCTAAGAATGGTCCTACGTGGTTTATATGTAGTCTAATCCAGGGTTGACCAGGCCAGTCCCATGGGTGCAGTGGAGCTGAAACGGGCAAGTTCTGTTGTTGCTGACACTGGAGACAGCGCTTGACCATGTTTCAATGTCACTGTCTATGCCTGGCCACCAGACATAGCTTTGCGCAAGCATTTTCATCTCCGAAATGCCGGGATGCAGACTGTGAAGGTCTGTCAAGAGTGGTTCTCTTCCTTGCGAAGGAATATCAGCCCTTGGTCCCAACAACAAGATTCCATCTTGACAACTTAACTCTGTTTTATGGGCATGGAATAGCCTTATCGCTTCAGACACTGGTTAATTTGACCACCCTTGCAATACCTGGTCTCAGACTTTTGACAAAATTGGATCCCTGTTTGTCCAATTCATTATTTGCTTTGCACACAGGCAAAGAGTCCAAGAAATTCAGCACGAGCACAACTTCCTGTGGCACTGGAATATGTACAATGCTATCTGGTAAAGGAAGGTGACTGAGTGCATCTGCATTCAATATGCACACCAGGGCTGTGCATAAAGGCACACTTATACACCAATAATACCAAAGCCCAACGTTGAATTCTTGCTGATGCTATTGGCAGAATGGCTTTATCCTCACTGAATAAACCCATTAATGGTTTATGGTCTGATACTCTGGTGAAATGTCAACCATGCAGATACTGGTGGAATTTCTTCACTCCAAATATCACTGATAAACCTTCCTTTTAAAGTTGGGAATAGCCCTTCTTGGCTGGAGGCACAGCCGATGGCATTTCAGAACCATCCCCCATCCTGTGTTTCAACACAGTTCCCACACTGTAAGGAAATGCATCACAGGTTAATATTAATTCTTTGGAAGGGTCATAATGTAGTAGTAGACATGATGAATGTAGTAGCTCCTTGGCTTTTACAAAGGCTGCTTCTTGTTGTGAATCCCATTCTTTTTCAATAGTAAGTGCAATGGTGCTAACGTTATTGACAGGTTTGGCAAGAAGCGACTATAATAATTAATCATGCCCAAAAAAGACTTGATTCAGTGACACTGGGAGGAGAAGATGCCTCTTTGATCACCCTGACTTTCTCCTTCTACTGGATGCAACCCTTTGGCAACCACTCAGTGACCCAGGTAAGTAACTTCTGGCATTTGGAATGGACATTTCTCCTTTTTCAATTGTACACCAGCTTCCAAAACTCTTCTTAAAACCTCTTCTAGGTTGGCCAAATGTTCGGCTTCCATTGATCCTGTAATCAGAACATCATCCAGGAACACTACAACTCTGGGAAGTACTTGCATTAGACTTTCCATGGTCCTTTGGAAGATTGCACATACAGATGATACACCAAAGGGTAGGCGTGTATATTGGTACAGGCCCTTGTGCATGTTGATGGTTACATACCCTGTAGATGTGCTGTCCAGCTCTAGCTGTTGGTATGCATGGCTCATGCCTGGTTTGGTGTAGGATTTCCTGCAGCTAGTTTAGTGTACAAATCATCTATCCTCGGGATAGGATATTTATCTAGTTTAGCTGCCTTGTTCATGGTTAATTTATAGTCTCCGCTGATGCGAATAGTTTGATCAGGTTTCATCACAGGGACTATGGGCTCTCCCCATTCTGAAAACTGGACTGGTTGGATGATGCTTAGCTTCTCTAAGCGGCACAACTCTGCACTGCCTTCTCCTTTAGGGCATGAGGCACAGATCTGGCCTTGAAAAAGCCGAGGTGTTGCCTCCGAATCTATGTATATTTTTGCTTGTAAGCCTTTTATCTTTCCCAATTTGTCATGAAATACACTATGGTACTTCCTTAACAGCTCAGGAATTCCTCTGGTTCTCACTTGAAAGATTTCTGACCAGTTGCACTTAATTTTTTGTAACCAATCACAGCCCAGAAGGCTAAGTCCTTCACCTGTCACTATGATCATTGGAAGCTGCGCTGTCTGTTGCCTATCGGACACAGGTACTGTGGCGATGCCCTTTACTTGTATTGACTCTCCAATGTGTGTCTTCAATTGAGCCGTGGTTTGCTCCAGATTCAGTGACTGGGTATCTTCATTTAGGTAATCAAATGTGTGTTAGACCACCCCCTTTCTGGTTTTCCCCCTCCTTTTTGTTTTTTCCAATAATTTATATAGATTTTTCTTTTCCTACCTACTTCCATTATTAAGTGTATTTCCATCCATTGTTTTATCTCTGCCTTTTAGCCTATTTCGATCCCTTCCCCCCCACCCCACCCCCACTAGAGCTATCTGTACCTTGCTTGTCCTGCTTTCTACCCTTAATTAATACATTCCTTAGATAATATCACTACCTTCAATACCTCTTTGTCCTTCTGTCTGTGACATCTTTTGGTTATCTCCACCTATCACTGGCCCTCTACCCAGCTCTTCTTGTCCCACCACCCCCCCCCCCACCACCAAACCAACTTATATTTCACCTCTTTTCTATTTTTACTTAGTTCTGTTGAAGGGTCATTCGGACTCGAAATGTTAACTGTGTTCCTCTCCACAGATGCTGCCAGACCTGCTGAGTTGTTGTTGTTGTTGTTGTTGTTGTGGTGGTGGTGTTAGACCACTTTGGTTGAGGCTCCCGTGTCTACCTCAATAACTAAAGGCTTCCCATTCACTTGAAGGGTGACAGTTATTAGTTCAGCTTTTATTGCTTTAACATTGTATAGGGAATAGGTATCAGTATCAGCAGCTTCTGGTTCTGTTATATTGGGCACTTCCATCATCTTGGTCCGCTGTCTGATAGGCTATCTCGATTTCACCCTGAATTGCTTTTTTAAGTGCCCTTTTTTGTGGCAGTATTGGCATTCTGCCTCCTTGAATCTGCAGGTTTCCGGTACATAGTCACCCCCACATCAGTGACAGATTAATTTCTGAATCGCTGCTTCCACTAGGCCTTTTCATTTTTCGAGCAACAGAGACTATCTCACGGCTGTCTCTCTGGTTTTCGCACCATGCCTGGTGGTAAGTTCCTGCCCTAAATGAAGAGCAGCGCCATGTAGCACACTCTGCAAAGCCCGCGAATACCTCTTAGCACTCTCCATTGCCAGCCCCAGCGCTATTTCCATGGCGTGCTTCAAGTCGATGTTAACTTCTGTGAGTGAAGGGCGCTGAATGGCGTTGTTGTGAACGCCACAAACCAACCACAACTTGGCAGTGAGTGTATCTCCAAAGTCGCAGTGCTCAGTCAATTGCTTCAGCTCCACTATATAAGTTGAGATGGACTCTCCCGGGGTCCTTACTCTGGTGTTAGACTTAAACCTCTGCATTATTACCGATGGCTTCAGCTGAACATGTGTCTTCCCGAGGTCTACCAATTGGTTAAAAGGTTTAGAATTGGGTGTTTTCAGGGCCATCAGACTGCGGACGAGGTTAGATGTCTTGCTACCACAGACACGTAAAAGAATTTCCTTCTGCTTCTCCTCCACGGCTATTTCATTCACCATGAAATAAAAACCAAAGTGCTCTATGTACTGGCTCCAGTTCTCCATGGACATGAGTCATGAGGGTCGATTCTGCCAAAGAGTCACATGACTGGTGAGTATGCTTTTCTTTCTTTCCTTAAGGATTGATGTATTCACATTCCCAAGGCAAGGAGCAGCGTCGGAGCTATTTATCCTCGTTGCCAAATGTAATGACTTGACGTACTGGACAGGTTTCTTACTTGAAACAGATAACTTTATTACAGAGCTCTTTTAGAAGCCACATGTTTGAACAAGGTCCACGACTAGAAAGCTCCACCCCCTGGATGACCTGCGCTTAGGGCTCATTCGCCATTACAAGCACATGACCCCTAAAGGCAGTAGGAAAGGTTATACCTTCAATCACTACACTAAGGCTCCGTCTGCCCTTGCAAATGGATGGAAGAGATCCAGGGGTGCAAATTTCTCCCTAATCTTCTGGCCAACACAAATAAAAGAAGATCCCTGAAGAAGAGTCATATGGACTCGAAACATTAACTCTGTTTCTCTCTCCACTGATGCTGCCAGACCTGCTGAGCTTTTCCAGCATTTTCTGTTTTATTACAGGTAAAAGATTGTTTGTGGGGGGCTCGCTGTGTGCAATTCGACTGTTGCTTTACCTATATTACAGCAGTGACTTAACAAAGCACATCGTTGGCTGTCAAAGTGTTTTGAAGTGTCCTGAGGTTGTGAAAGTCACAATTAAGATGCAAATCCTTCTTTCTTAACAGTGGAAGGCAGCCTGAGCAACAGATCACAAAAAGGCCTGTTTACAAAGATCCTGTCTCTCTGTTGCCTAAGAAAGACCAGAGATTATGGGCGGAATCTTGTAGAGATGATGATATTTTAGCCACCGACTGGAGATCCAATGAGAGACCTGCGTCACCTCTCTTTGAGAAGGTCCGCCATCTTTTGTGCCATTCAGGCACTTCACAAGCCAGCAGCAAACCTTCCCCCTTGATCGAGGACCCCAGGGGGCAGAAGTCCCACCCACCGAGAGCTGCTGGCCAATAAGAGGCTGGCAGCTCTTCTGCATTCAGCAGTGCCACTGGGGAGGCGGTGGCTGCTGCTGCTGCCCATATGACACGCACCTGAGGCCTCAGATTGAGGTGGGACCCAGGCACAGGTGAGTGATGGCAGGAAGGGGTTTGTGAGGTGGGGGCAAGGAGGGTGGACGGCAGCAAGGCCGGGGAGTTCTCAGCGGGCCCCTCCTTCACCTGATGCCAGGGCCCCTCAATGAGGCCTTTGAACACGGGACACCCCCTCTACAGCACCCCTCTCCTCACACATCCCATCGCCCCCACCCCCATCCCCATCCCCCCCACTCCCCTTCCCCAGGAACCCACAAGCAAACACACCAGGATCTTCTTGTCATGCTTCACACATGGAAAGGCCCCTGCCCACCACTGGGTTAATAATAATTGTGAATTAATTGCCCATTTAATGGCCTCAATTGGCGAAGGGGGCAGGAGGCCATCCACGAGCCTTCCCACCACAGACTTGGGGCAGAGGCATGAAGGCAGCAAGGTCCACCCGCCACCCTCCCTCCCGCCTGATTAAATGCCCCCCCCCGACCACCACCAAACTCACCACGAGGCAGGGCACAAGATCCCGCCCTATATTTCATCCTCAGACACTGGAACCTTTGAAGTGATGTTCGAGGAAATGGCTTCAGCCGTTTCCTTCACCTTTAACTGAGGAATGATTTGACCCAGGTCACAAAAGCTATTTTCCTTTTTTTTAAGGAGTGAATAATATTCAAAACCCAAGAAAAACACATATTTAAATGAGTCTGTGTTAGGTTTTGTTTCTAGGGAGTTCAGCATTTTGAGCCAGGGTTACTGAATTACAATTGAGAGGTTTATTAAAGACATAAATATTCAGTATACTTGCCACTCTTATTACCTAATACTCGATGAGTTATTCAGAGGCAATGACAGGGAAAATGGTTCAGATCTTTGTAACATTGTCATCCCACACTGCCTACCAATGTGTTGACATGACCTTGCAAGGATCCCAAAAACTGAGCGTGTAAAATGTGCACTGTTATTGTGTGTTCCTCTCACTCGCACGCGCAAGTGTGTGTGTGAGACTCTCTCTTTCTACCCCTCCTTTCACTCCTGTTTCACTCCCTCTTCTCTTCTCTTACTCGATCCCATCTGCCGCACTTTTCCACCCCTCTTTATATATTAATTGCAATGTTTGCACTGCTGCTCCATAGGTGGAGTCCAGGCCAGTTGGCTGACAGAACCCCCTCGGAGGGAAGCTAGTTTCGAGATGGTGAAAAGTGCTATATAAATGCGACTGTCCACGTGAAGCATGGCATGTATGTACCATGTGTACAATGTGGCTCTGTGGGTATTTGCAGGCTCCTTGGCCAGGAAAAGCATCACTGCCAGGCCCCGGGTCCTCTCCTCACCCAACTGGAAATTTCACCAGCTGATTCATTACTGACTGGGTCTGAATAAAGGGAAAATATCGAATAGACAGTTTGCAGCCTGTACGTTGAGCGAGACTGGATTCTGCAGCGCGGCTAAACCAATGGTCATCAGGTAGCTTCCCCTGTCTTACCATCTTGTGGTTATCACAGCGCTGTCATCGGCTGTCCCTCGATTCGAGGATGACGTTACTCGGGGCCGTGAGTTTATGCCTTGGGTCTTCATGTGACTGAACAGCCCATGGATCTTTGGGCATATGGGGCAGGACACCCCATGAGGTAGTGGGATCTGGAGTGTGGGATTTGCTTCTTTTCCTTTCCTTCTTTGCTGCCGCTCTGCCTCATCGTACCTGCACATGTGCTGTGGATAAAGGGGAACTTAGATTTCCAGAAGGCTTCTGATAAGGTGTCACATCAAAGGTTATTGTGGAAAATAAAAGCTCATGGTGCAGGGGGTAATATATTGGCATGGGTAGAAGATTGGCTAGCTAACAGGGAATAGAGGGTGGCCAAAAATGGGTCTTTTTCTGGTCGGCGGGATGTAACGAGCGGTGTGCCACAGGGATCAATGCTGGAACCTCAACTTTTTACAATTTATATAAATGACTTGAATTAAGGGAGATGGTGTGATTGCTAAATTTGCTGATGACACAAAGATGGATAGGACAGTAAGTTGTGTGATGTAAGGGGGCTACAAAGTGACATAGATAGGTTAAGTGAATGGGCAAAGACCTGGCAAAATGGGCAAATGTGAAATTGTCCACTTTGGCAGGAAGAATAGAGCTTATTATCTAAATGATGAGAGATTGCAGAGCTCTGAGATTCAGAGGGATCTGGGTGTCCTAGTGCATGAATCACAAAAGGTTAGTCATGCAGGTACAGCAAGGAATTAGGAAAGCTAATAGAATGTTATTGTTTATTGTGAGGGGAATTGAATATGTAAGCAGGGAGGTTATGCTTCAATTGTGCAGAGCACCGGTGAAACCATATCTGGAATTCTGTGTACAGTATTGGTCTCCTTATTTAAGGAAAGATGTACATGCGTTAGAAGCAGTTCAGTAACGGTTTACTAGGCTAATTCCAAGCATGGGCGAGTTGTCTTATGAGGAAAGGTTGGACAGGTTAGGCTTGTATCCGCTGGAGTTTAGGAGAGTAGAGACGACTTGATCAAAACTTTACGATCCTGAGGGGTCTTGACAGAGTGGATGTGGAGAGGATGTTTCCTCTTGTGGGAGAATCTAGAACTAGGGGTCATGGTTTATAAATAATGGGTCACTCATTTAAGACTGAGATGAGGAGAAATTTTTTCTCTGAGTGTCATTAGCCTTTGGAGCTCTTTTCCCCGAAAATCAGTGGAAGCAGGATGTTTAAATATTATTAAGGCGGAGCTGTATAGATTCTTGATTAACAAGATGGTGAAAGGTTATCAGGAGTGGGCGGGAGGTTACAGTCAGATCAACCATGACCTTATTGAATGGTGGAGCAGGTTCCAAGGGCCGAGTGGCCTACTCCTGCTCCTAGTACATATGTTCGTATGTATTAAGGCACTGGAACTTGGAGTGTGATGCAGCTTAGTGGACAAGTTGACACCATGTTAAACGATTATTGGTAGCAAGCTCTTTCCAGTCACTACTATCAATGCTGCCACACTTCAAGGAGAACTTCAGGGTGTCTTTGAAGCATTTTCTTTGTCCTTCCCTGGAAGGTTAGCCATTTGAGGGTTGGGGAAACAGGACCTGGTAGGGGAGTTGCTTTTTGGCCATCCGGACACAATCAATGGCCAGTGCATCGCAGTTGATTTTGCAGCAGTTTTGCCTGACTGCTTTTAGAGCTGGCTTTGAGGAGGACAGTAGTGTTTAAAAGCAAAAAACTGCGGATGCTGGAAATCCAAAACAAAAACAGAAATACCTGGAAAAACTCAGCAGGTCTGGCAGCATCTGCGGAGAGGAGCACAGTTAACGTTTCGAGTCCGAATGACCCTTCAACAGAACTAAGTGAAAATAGAAGAAAGGTGAAATATAAGCTGGTTTAAGGGGGTGTTGGGACAAGTCGAGCTGGATAAAGGGCCAGTGATAGATGGAAATAACCAAAAGATGTCACAGACAAAAGAACAAAGAGGTGTTGAAGGTGGTGATATTATCTAAGGAATGTGCTAATTAAGGGTAGAAAGCAGGACAAGCAAGGTACAGATAGCCCTAGTGGGGGTGGAGTGGGGTGAAGGAATCGAAAAAGGCTAAAAGGTAGAGATAAAACAATGGATGGAAATACACTTAAAAATAATGGAAGTAGGTGGGAAAAGAAAAATCTATATAAATTATTGGAAAAAAGGGGGATCGGAAAGGGGATGGGGATGGAGGAGAGAGTTCATGATCTAAGGTAGTTGAACTCAATATTCAGTCCGGAAGGCTGTAAAGTGCCTAGTCGGAAGATGAGGTGCTGTTCCTCCAGTTTGCGTTGAGCTTCACTGGAACAATGCAGCAGGCCAAGGACGGACATGTGGGCATGAGAGCAGGGTGGACTGTTGAAATGGCAAGCGACAAGGAGGTCTGGGTCATGCTTGCGGACAGACCGAAGTTTGTTTGACTATACGTCCTCTCATTGAACCAAGAGCTTGTAGCAAAGGCATTTATGATGAAATTTCTCTAGTGCTCTCGTGTGTCGCTGACACACAGCCCAGGTATGACTGCAGTACACAGGGCACGTGAACTATTCATTCTGTGTTGATGCAAAGATACCTTTTTAGAAAGTCAAGCTGACTTTTGGTTATTTATTTAACAGTACAAACACTTCCAATCCTGTAGCCATCAATGATTACTCAATCAGACAGCATCACTGGCAACAAAAAACCATCAGCACTGAGCTCAAACAACTACTATGATAGTATCTGCATGGTGAATAGCAATTGTCTGACCTGAGATTCTCCAATCTTTGAATTGTGCTGGTTTGATGAACATGTTAAAAAAGCAACTTACTGCATAAGCATGAGAAGAGCCATCAATATGTTTCCATGGCCTGAGCTGGATTTATTTCTCTCTTGTTTTAAGAAGATCATCACTTTTGTAAGAGGCAAATTCCAAATGAGCTCAAAAAGCATTTTATTAAACTGTGCCTGAAATCCTTGGCTATCCTGAATGTATCGTTTCGCTGATGGTTTATGTGCAAAACCTATATTTTCCCATCAAATGTTCCATATTGCCATTTTGCTGATAATTATCACATAGTATCAGTGCAGTTGGGCTGGGTGAGGAGCCTGTAGGCTATAGACCACTCATCTCACTAGGCTAGGTATATGATGGTGTCGATGTAGGACAGTAGCAGAAACAGGACGATAAAGAGTTGAAAAATATCCTAAACATTTATCTGTGGTCACGGTTGTAAGTTTTAGTTGGATATTTCTCAATGGATGAGCGCTAAGACTACTCCCATAATGACCCCTGACTCCCTACATCACATGCACACTATCTGGTAATGTAGCAGTGTCAAGAGCTTGAACAAAACTCTTGATACTGCATTTTGTTTATTGAATAGGAAATGTGCACAAAAGGGTTCGTTGACTTGTCACTGCAGAATCTAATCGCTCAACCCAGGGAAGGATTCACTGAACTACACCACCCATAAGTATTGTTGTATAAGTTGCAGGGTGGTGTAAGTTCTGAAACATTGCTCATCATCAATATTTAGTCAATATCACAGTATATTCAATAAACTGGCTATTCAAAGTTATCTAAAGAGCGACTCTTAGAGTAGTCTTACCAATTTGTAATAACAAACTCTGATCCCTGCTATAATTAATAGGCAGTGTCCATTCTGTTAATAGAATCCAAGCCAGTTGGTGAAGTCAAACCAAGACACAGAGCATTTCTTTATTGAAAGAGTTTACTGTCTATGTTTAGTCTCATAGCTCTCCTCTCACCCACTGTGTCACAGCTGTTCCCTAACTATAATTATTTAGGCAACAACTGTTCCCCAGAGGGGAATTAAACACCTATCTCCCGAGTGACAGGCAGATATAATAGCCACTATGCTAACAAGGAGCTGCACAAAATCACATCAACTTCTTTGGCTGGTAATTATTGAGGCAACGGCTTCTCCCAGTAGGGGAATTGAACTGTGTCCCGCTTGACAGGCAGGGATACTGGCCACTATACTAATGAGGGGCTGCCTTGTCCCCTATTTATATGTGCTCAAAGTACTTAATTAAACAATGCCCTTCATCTGTGTATCTTAACAATATAAACAATATAATTAACATACTATTAACACATCCATACTGATCTACAGTGAGGCACTGAATTGCCTGTGTGACCTCAGTTACTCGCTTTATTAAGTAACTGCCCATTAGTGATTTGCTGCTCAAATGGCTAGACAACTCTAAGAACATTTATCACGCTAATTAAAATGTTCCCTTATGTTAGAATTGTGTAACCAAAAATAGGTATTCGTGTGTGATTAGTCTTTGATGATTTACTCAGTCTAAGGCGGTTTAGCAAGAAAGAATTAAGTTATTCAGTAGCGTGTGGATATTCTAATTTAGGATTGGAGACTTGTGGGGGGGAGATGGTGGTGTAGTGGTAATGTCACTGGATCAGTAAGCCCAGGCTAGTGCTCTGGGAACAAGGATTCAAATCCCACCACAGCAGCTAGTGGAATTTAAGTTCAATTAATAAATCTGGGATTGAAAGCTAGCCTCAGTAATGGTGGCCATGAAATAATTGTTGTAAAAATCCATCTGGTTCACTAATGTCCTTTGGGAAGGCTATCTGTACCTGGTCTGGCCTACAAGTGACTCCAGACCCACAGCAATGTGGTTGACTCTTAATGGGGTGGCAAGCCACTCAGTTCAAGGGCATTTAGGAATGGGCAACAAATGCTGGCTTTGCCATTGATGCCCATTGTCCCAGGAAAGAATAACTAATTAAATAAAAGCTAACATTTATATTTAATCTGAACAGGTTAACAGAAGGATTGTTTGGCGAGCTCACTGAGGCATCATTGACTCATGGAGCTAAAGCTGGGCGTGAAACCCCATCCGGTTCCTTGTTAAGCGGAAAGGTGAGCGGTTTAAGGAAGAGTCTGTCCCTTGCTGGGAAATCAGCATTATTGCACTCCCTGACTGGATTCATAACGGGCGCATGGCTAACCCAATAACACTAAACCTGGGATGGAGTCCGTAGTGTAGCCCTGTGTGTGGAAATTCATAATCGCTCAGAGGGGCCTAGGAAATCAATGTCTTATGAGCTGGAACTAGGAAGCTAAGGGAGTTGGCCCAAGGTATAACTCAGTTTAGACATAGACCTGTCGATCGACCCTATGCCTCCGACTGAGAGGCAATGCTGAGGTAGCTCGATCTCTTGAGTCTTCCCAGACCAAAGAGAATCAAAATGGTGTTTACACAAAGAAAATACCGCTTTCAGTCCCATTTGGATTCAAAGGCAAAGGGCTGGCTTCCCAATCAATCAGTCTTCTGAAAACAATGCAGTTGACAATGAACCAGAACATTATCACTGATCAGCTCTAGTGCATCAAAGTGGATGTCTTCACAGTTAAGATGCATAGTAAAGCTACTTAGTCTCTTTCTATTATACTGAATGCCATTTCCAAGCACACATACAGGATGTGGATAATATCCAGTTCAGCAGCCACGCACTCAAATTTAAATGATCAACCAGCTCATAAAAAGACATTAAGATCAAAAACGCAGTGAAACTGCCTATAAATTACAGGAATATTTAATCTGTGTTATTGTCCTTCATTTGGCACCAGTACTGCAACATATTTTGTATTGGTTCTTGTTGCTGGTGTTTTACAAATAAAGGCACCTGACTTATTAAATATAAATTAGAGCCCAGAAATTGCTATCCTTTTCGAACAATTTCGAGAGAGGGAGGAATAAATTTGTGTCAGAGCCTGAATCTGCCACAGTTCCACCTATCTTAAGCTACTCAACAAATTGCATGGGTCAGGGTGGGTGGCGGGCTCAAGGTCAGGGTGCTAGTCATAGGCCAAAATGGTGTCTTCTTCCACTGCACCCTCCCCACCCCTTTCATTGTTGATTTCATTTCATTTGGGGGCATGTTTGGGGGAAGTACATGGGTGAGCTGTACATAAACTTGGAGCAAACATAATGCTCACTCCAAGGTGCTGAGGAAACTGTTAATGATTCACTGAGAACTTTGAACAAAGATTGGTACGCAAATAGGATTACAGAGGAATGCTCAACAGCAGACATTCTTTATTAGCAATACCACAATATTTAATAAATGGTGAAATGTTCACAACAGAGTACAGTACATCATATTCATACAAGTTCCTGACACAATTCAGAAAATGTAACACTATACTTCAGTGCTATAATCCTAGGATAATAGAAAATCTGCATTAATACAATGATCCAATATACATTAAAACACAAAAGCACACATAAGATCAATAAATTATACACTGAAGCATACAATATTTTTCTTTTCAATCATGCACTTCTTAAAGTAAAGACAACATTTAAGGGTAAAGACAGTATTTCAGGGTAAAACTGTTCCCCAGTTTTTTTAAGGTCTGTGTTGACATTTATCAGACTTTATAGAAATTTTGTGCTGCTGTAAATAGTGACACGGTCCAGTTTCTCAAAATTCATAGGAACTCCACTATCCTACCAGAGGGTATATGGAAAAAGATCAGTTATGACGAAGATGTAGCATGAACCATTGTAACAGGTGGAACAACATGGAAGAGTTTGACAAGCCTATTTCTTTTTCTCAGTATTTTTCATTCTATTTTTCTTTTCTTACTGTTTCTGTCATTATTGTGGTGATCTCTGTCAGACTGTTAGTGGGAAACATTTGACCAGGGTCAATGAGAACATTATAGTGATAATGCTTGTCCAGCAGAGGGAGAACAGACTAGTTATGCATTGAAAAGTACTTAGACTCTTGTTCAGTGCTTGGGGGTGGCAAATAGGGATCCTTGACACCTGCCTTTTTTTTTAGCAGCTATGAGCACCCTTAGAGCTCCAAATGGCAACCAAGGCTTGTACACACATTTTTGGGGCAAATCGCGCATGATGTCAAATTGGTGAAGGCATTAGTGTGAGTAGTGAGTGGCTGCTAGGAGGATAGAGTAGGCAGATTGCGACATCAATCAGCATGCAATACTGATTTGACATCAGCGGTGCCATTTTGGAGCTCCATGCTTCAACTAACTTAACTTCACACAGCTGGACACATGTTCAGCAGCAGGAACGGTTCCACCACCACTGCACTGCCCCCCTCCCCCTCTCCCCCTCTCCCCCCCCCCCCCCACCACCCCCCTCCCCCACCTCCCCACAATCCCCCACCACTGCCGCTTAAACAGATCAATAACTACTTACAAGTTAGTTGCTGATTAACTTTTTCTGGCTGTTGCAATAATTCTACAAATCTTTAGCACTTTCTACGGCCATTTAAAGTTGCAATGTGCTGCAGGGAGTAGTGTGGCTGATGCTCAAGGGGTTTTGGCTGAATTCAAGGCTTCTGCACAAACCATTTACTCCCAGGCACGGGTGCACCAAAAGGCATTCCCTTCGGAATACAGACTTGGAGAATGCATAGAGGCCACGTAGAGCAGGACAAACTGCTGGAAGGAGGAGGAGGAGGAGGAGAAGGGCTCTGAGCAGGACTCCGTAACTACCCAGGTTTTTCAGGGAGCCATTCTCCTACCTGAGCCTCAGCGAGGAGCAATGTGTGAGAAAATCTGTCCGGTGCAGCACCCACAGCTGCAATCCCAGAGCAGGGTAAGGACGTTGCTGGTGACAATGGATTTTTATGTGCCTGGCTCCTTCCAAGCTAGAGCTGGAGACGTTTGTAACGTATCGGTCTACCATCTGCTGTTGCTTTAGGGCGGTCATTGAGGCTCTTGGCAGAGAGAAGCAGAGAGAACAGATTGTTTTACTAAAATTGCGGGCTTCCCCAAGGCTTAGGGTGCTATTGACAGCCGCACATCGTTTTGCAGGCACCACATCAACTCTATTCCATACGAGAATTGAAAGGGATTCCATTTTTTATCAATGTCCAGCTGATATATGCCCCTGGGCAGATAATCATGCAGCTCACTGCTTGGTATCCTGGAAGCGGTAAAGATGCCCTTATTTTGTGGTAATGTCCGCCATGCCAGCTGCATTTAAGCTACCCCAGAAACTGGCTGACAAGGGCTGCCCACGGACTACATGGCTGATGACTCTGGTGTGAAACCATGCACAGCACGGATGCAAATAAAGTCGCACTAAAATATGATAGAAAAGACTAGCGGCCTGCTGAAACAACACTCCTGCTGCCTAGAACGTTCTCCAGGAGCCCTGCAGAACTTGTTAGAGCAGATGTTAAGATTCATAGTGGTCTGTATTACCTTGCCAGAGGGACAGCTCCTGTCAGCAGCTGTACAGTGAGGAGCTGAGGAGCAGGAACACCAGGAGAAGGAGGAAGAAAACCACTACATCCCCACTGCAGCCGGTCTTTCCCTGATCCACTCATCCGACTGTGAAACCAGAACCCCGATTCCCCAGTTAGCAACAGCCCCATACCTTATCCTTCCTTTGGCACTGACCATCACACAGCGTCTGTCGGGCCACAATGCAGAAATAAAAGTGACCACAAAGTAATCATTCTAAACCAGATGCATAAATCAAACCATCCCATATTCAATGCAAAAGCCAACTAATCGATCTGATGCGCTCCCTTTGTGCCTGTCCTCCGGGTGTATTTGCCTGTACAGTGCTGCCCCTGTGGCTGCAGATGGCTCTGGGATATCTGCTGGCTTTCACTGGAGGAAGGCTGCATGTGGACTCGCAGGGCAGCCTCGAGCAGCTCCGGCTCTAGAGGTCTTGCCTTTGGCCTGCACCATCTTGGCATGGACAGCAGCCCGGGCTGTCTAGCTGACAGGAAGCAGCAGGGGCGGCATTGAGAGGGTGAATGCTCTCTGCCTGAGAGAGGACCAGTAGGTTGGTGTTCCATGAAGCCACTGCCGCTCCCACCAAGAGCGGGGCCTCGATAATTCCAGAAACCTGTGGGAGGACTGCTTGCTGGGCTGCATGTCCCTTTACACACTGCAGTCCACAACCATGATGGCAGCTATCCGAGCTTACATAAACAGCAAACTGATCTTGTATGAGCTCTGTCTGAGTTTCCCCTGCAGCACTCAGATGTTGGGCTGCTGCTGCTTGTGCTGCAATGGAAACTGCAAAATCATTACTCTCGGGTCCACACGTGTGTGACTGGAGTTGGCCAGCATTTCTTTGCCAAAAGCAATGGGCTCCAAGCTCTACACAAAGCCCTGCACCAACCTGGTGCCAAAATGTTCCTTAACATTGACCTCAGGCTTTCTGGCAGCTCTCTCAATGCACCAAGGAATTTGTTGTGTTCTGCTGTAGGCTGCCCCGTCCTCTGCAGCGGAACGGGAGTGTGCCCTCAGCCACCAGTGAGCTGGCACCTGCTCTATCCTTGCCCCCTGCCGCCACCCCACCCCACCCTGCCATGTCTGCCTGGTGGCTAATTGTGCCCAGTATCTCACCACGTGCAGATCCCGCCTTCCCACGTCTTCGCTATGCTATGCTGCATCAGTACCTGTGGAAAATCGAGTAATGCTGCCTCTTCTGCATTACTGTCTTCTGCTGCCTGACCAGGTTGCCCTACCTGGGTATCTGAAAGGAAAAAGACGCTAGGATAATGTTGTTTGCGGGCAGCGGGGCTGAAGCAAAAGGTGTGTGATGACACTAGAAGTGAAAGGTGCAGGATTACACCATCTGCAGCTGGTAAATCGGGAGCGTGTGTGGGCTGAGGGGATGTAAGAAGGAGGATTAGGTATGAAGATACCATCATCTCTGATAGTTTCAGAGCCACCTCTGGCTACAGCCTCAGCAATGACCATCCCAATAATTGCCAATGCCATTTTCTCCCTCGGGTTAAAACATGCAAATAATCCCGATTCTCTCCAGTAAGTTCCTGCTGCCTCCAGTTGTGCACCACCTTGTCCTACAAGAGTGTGGAGTGAGTGTGGCTTAATCTGTTTGGTTGACATGCCTGTCATGGTTGAATAGCTGGCAGTGTGTCTGGGCTGTGAGTGTGAGGATTTCAGCAGTGCTGAGTGAGTGAGGTTGTGTTGGAGCATATGAATGGCAGGTATGAGTCCTGATTGATGGGGATTGTTGGTATGTGAGTGGAGGTGCTGAACTGAGCAGTGTTGGATACTATTGGTACAACTGGCAGGATGTGACATTTGAAGATGCATTCACTTACCTTGACCAATTATGTGAGGTCGTTGAACTTCTTGTGCCATTGCATCCAAGTGTTCAGGGCTTATAGCTCCTCAGCTATCTGCGCCCATTGTCTTGTCAGTCTGTCTGGCTGACCTCCCGCAGGCGCCCTGTGGATACAGGGCACTTCCCTTCCTTTCCACCTGCTTTACCAAGGCATCCAGTGCACCGTCCAAAAACCTAAGAACCTGCATTCCTTCCATGTTGTGCCATTCTTCAATATTTCCCAGGCCAGACTGACTTCCTGTGTGACTGCTGCAGTCTGCTCCATTCACCACCCCCCCCACCCCACCGCCCAGCCTTTAAGAGCTGCAGGCTAGCTTTAAGCAGTGCATGCTAAGCGGTAATAGCCAGTCACAAATTAACCCCTCGCTGATATATTGAACCTGCGGTGCGGTTAGTGCTGGCTGGAAGCTGAAATCATTGAAATGAGAGAGCAGCGTGAAGTCGGTGTACTGCCTGCATCACAATCAGTGGACACGGGTCACAATCCCCATGTCTGTTTTTGGGGGCGAATTTAGCCCCTGAATGTCCGGTTAGCTGCTGAATAACTTGCTCCGGTTGAAAATGGCAGCAGGCTGAGGAATGTGAATCATTTTTTTAAAAACAAATTAGACCAAGTGTCTTATTTGAGAAATGGGTGTGAGAGGCGTGGAGCCAAAAGGAGAAAATAAAACAGGTTATTAAAATAGGGAGGGTGAAGGAGACTATTCTGAGTGGGTGTGCTGGGCACTTTTAAATGTCACATTTCATCATTATCCAGATTTGTATAAGGTAGATTTGTGCTAAATGTTTTTTTTTATTTCCTAATGTTTTGTGTTTTTTCCTCCCAACTGGAACAGTAGGTCAGTGACAGAAACCTAACAACGAGCAGCCCTGTCACCAGTGAGAGCAAGTTAGCGGTGGAAAACCTAACCTTCAAAAATCAGGTCCGACCCTTCCAAAACGGACGGGTAAGTTTGAACAGGGATGAGGGGAGATTTGATAGAAGTTTACAAAATTGTGAGGGGTATAGACGGAGTAAATGCGAGTAGGCTCTTTCCACTTAGATTAGGAGAAATAAACACGAGAGGACATGGCTTTAGGGTGAAAGGGGAAAGGTTTAGGCGGAACTTCACTCAGAGAGTGGTGAGAGTGTGGAACGAGCTACCATCTGACGTGGTAAATGCGGGCTCACTCTTAAGTTTTAAGAATAAATTGGATAGATACATGGATGGGAGAGGTCTGGAGGGTTATGGACTAGGTGCAGGTCAATGGGACTAGCGGAATAATATTTCGGCACAGACTAGAAGGGCCGAATGGCCTGTTTTCTGTGCTGTAGTGTTCTATGGTTCTAGGGAAGTCCTGCCCTTTCCCTCTAGACTGACTCACCCACCAACCCCAGTTCTTCACCAACTCCTGATCCCCGTGCACATCGAATCTAAAATTTGTGCGCTGGTTTACAAATGCTACAATCAAATTCTCCAACGCTCCCTCAGCCTATTTCCCAACCCGTAACTTCCATTCTGCCTCTTCCTCCACTGGTGGCAGGACCTTCCCATTCCTGCCCCCCGGAATTCTCTTTTAAAAGTCTTGCCCTTTGCTGCCCCCATTGCCAATTTCTAAGAGTTTTTTTTTCCCCCCCAAGCTTATCTTCAACCTAAGCCTTGGCTCAGTGGCAGTGATCTTGCCTCTGAGGCAGAGGGTGTGGGTTTTGAACCCCAGTCCAGAGATGCAATCTAGGCTGACACTCCAGTGCAGTAACAGGGAGGTGCTGCCCTGTTGTAGATGCTGTCTTCCTGATGAGTTGTTAAACTCCGCCCACATCTGCCCTTTTCAATGGCTCCGAAAGATCCTGTATGAAGGGCAGGTGATGTGTCCTGGCCAACATTGATCCTTAACCTAAAACAGATAGCCTACTTGTTTATCGTGTTGCTGTTTGTGGGAGCTTGCTGTGCACAAATTAGTTGCTGCATTTCCCTACATTACAACAGAACACACACTTCAAGAGTACGTCAATGGCTGTGAAGTAAAGGGATATCACAAAAGGTGCTTTATAAACGTGAGTTCTTCTTTCATTTGTGAATTTGTCTTCAATCAGCACCTCCCGAACTTTCTCCCAATTTCTAACATGTAAAATTTCTAAGGTGCCAGGTGAGTTAACGTTTTTATTTTGGGCGGTGACTTTTATCGGTGAAAATTCAGTAAAATGCTCCCAATAAGTAAATTGTTCATTACTTTAGTTTTTGTTTAGATAGAAGCCTACATTCACCCACAGCAGGAACTAACCTAGGGACTAAGTAATATATAGGTGTTTGTGTGTGTGTGTGTGTGTGTGTGTGTGTGTGTATACACATACATATATACATATATATATATATATATGTATATATACACAAAGAAAATTACACTGAATTCATAGAGAGACTGGAAGTGAATTAGTTCTTTTGTGTTTTCAAGATGTCCGCTGGTAGGGCATTGTGATGGTCATTGCTGTACCCTGAGGTTTAGAATGTTGCCTATCCCTCAGCTCACAGCCATGCTGCCTCTCGTTTTCACCGTTCAGGTGCGTAACCTCCGTGGAGCCGCTAACCACATTCACCACGTGGACCACGTGCACCTTGTTCTTGCCCTTCTTGCTCAGCAAGCAGCTGAACACCTTCTTGAAGCCTTTCCGGAAGTGCTTGGAAACCAGGGCGTAGACGATGGGGTTGAGGCAGGAGTTGGTATAGGCCATGCAGTGGGACAGGAGCCTGAGGGCATAGGTGGCCTGGTTGAAGGGGAAGTGGCCGTAGTGGAAACACAAAATGAGCACGTGGTGAGGGAGCCAGCAGAGGCAGAACAGCACAGTCACAATGATAATCATCTTCGTCACCTTCCTCTTGGATTTTTTGGACTCAGATATGTCCTCTATTGGGTCCACTGCTGTCCAGAGAAACTTGATTGTCCTGGCATAGGACAAGCTTATAATTGCAACTGGGACTATATATCCAAATATGAAAGTGGATGTGTCCATGATTTTCCTCTTTGGCTCCTGCCATGCTGGCATGCAGATGTAAAACCACTCGTATGGGATGAGGTCATAGTAGCTCAGGTAGGGCCCAGCAAAGACGATGGAGAGTCCCCATATCACCACCATGACTGTAATTGCGTTGCAGGGAGTCCGAAGCTCCCGTGATCGGAGAGGATATCGGATGGCCAGGTATCTAAACGATACAATAAAGATGTGAAGCTGATAAAATGCATAATTATTTGTCACAAGAGTTTGCTCTATACACCAGTCCTCGATTATGATCAGAACGTTGCACCAGATTCACGGGGGAATTCACAGAAGCAGCTAAACATTACCGTATGTGGAGGCCCACAATGGCCAGTGGGCATATCAGGGTGCTAGGTGTGAACACATTAACTCTCAGTGCTGGGGGGAGTGTCTAAATCCTGCTTCAGTTCCAATCCTGAATGGCATTGGATGAGAGGTTGGTTGAAAGCTGTAGCCACTCTGAGAACGCAAACCTGTGGGGAGAGTCATACCTTGGGAGTGACTCCTGGAAACCAGCTTTCAAGAATGACCATGCATTGTTTCACTTTGCAGAAGTGTCAGATTAGATGGACGAAGGGGATAAAATTACAGAGAGAAAGGGAGATACACAAAACTGATAAAGTATGATAATAGAACGCCCTCAACCGACAATCTTACACTCAACAAAATTAATTAAACCATGTCATTGCTGAGTAGTTAATGAGACTTCAGTCTCAGGATCTGGAAAATTAATTTTAGCATATTAGTCTCAAGGGAAAGAAGTATTGCACCCATCAGTTTATCTTCACAATAAGGTTACAGGAATCACCGAGTTGATTCAGCTCACAGGACATCTGCCCATACGCAACTTGTGAAATGGTAGAGCGAAGAGATGTTTCAAAGTACTTCGACAAAGGGGCTCTTTTAAAACAAAAAACAAGAGGCCAAAGTGTGAATTACTTTGAGAAGTGAAATGAAGGATTTTGCATCGCAGGCTGCAAAACCGCTTAAGCTAGAAACGAAACAAAACCGGAAAATGTGAAAACACCCAAGGTGGCCCCTGTGCAGAGAGCAAGCAAACGACTAGTTTGGGTGTGGAATGTTCAAAAGCAGATATGTCCCAAGCATGGTGAACGGCAAGAAAAAGAAAACATTAAAAGCAAAAGCGTTTTGCTACTGACACACAATCACTGAAATAAAACAGCGCAGTTTAACCCTTTGGGGCACTGGATGTCATTTGGAACTTCACATGTTGTTAATGGTCAAAAATGATTTTTCTCCGAAAACACTTGCTGTTCTCTCTGCAGACGCTGACTGGCCTGCTGTGCGTTTCTGACAATTTTTAGCTTGTTTCCGATTTCCAGCAAGTGCAATATTTTGCTTTTTACATGTAAGTTGCAACTGATTTGATCTTTATGACAATCAGCTCCATTGAGTCTAGACATGGTTACTGTGTGGATAAGGGTTCCTGCAGCTGCAGGGCTGAGACTGGATCAGAGAGAGAGAAATGTTGCAGAGGGGAAGTGAACCTATTTGTCTCTAGCCATTCCCCAACGGCATGTAGGAATTGCTAGGCAAAAACTAGACCTCACTGAGTAAATGGTGTTGAAGTAGAGGATCAGCCATGATCTCATTGAATGGTGGAGCAGGCTCGAAGGGCTGAATGGCCTACCCCTGCTCCTATTTCTTATGTTACTAACCGTCCACCGTCTCAGTTTACCCGTGAATACAATGATATTAAAGCTGTTGCATTATCATTGAAATTCATCTCTCTCAATTATACAACAGCTCCTTTGGAGATCCAGCACAGAGGTGGTGGACCGAATGGCCTCCTTCTGCGCTGTATTCATTAAGTGATTCTGAACAAACCCAGACATGAGATGAGGAACCCCACACCTCCACCCCACCCCCCGCCCCGCTCCAGTGGCACAGAGCTTTGGGAAACATATGCCCAGCAATCACCATTTTCCCTCTCAAGCAAGCTACACTTCCCACATTTCGTCTGTCAAATAATGGAATATTGTGTTGATTCCGCGAACCTTCACTTACTGTACCTGTCGACTGAAACAGCGGCCAGAGTGAAGCTGCTCGCGTACATTGCCAGGTAAATGAAGAAATGGACTGCCTTGCACATGAAAGACCCAAAGACCCAGCCTTCCAGCGTGTAGATAGTGGCTTGAAACGGGACACAAAATATGATGAAGAAGAAATCGGCCACACTCAGGTTGAGGATGAACAAGTTGGTCGTGTTGTGCCCCATCTGGCCGTTTCTGAACAACACGGCGAGAACCAGGCTGTTCCCAACTGTCCCGAGTAGGAAGATTAGGGAGAATACAATGGGCACTATGATACTGGCCGGGTTCAGCTGATAGTTTTCAGAGGAATTCCAGTGTCCGGACATCATGCTGTCATCATCAGTCATATAGGCAGGTGTGGTGAGCAGGATCTGGAAGAAAAAGAGTCCTTATTAGGTAAATCAATGATCATTAGCTCCCATACACTAGCATCATTTATAATCACTCTTTGACTCGAGGTTGGAATAAGGATATGGTGTAGGCTTCCCCACACCCCAACTCTCCCTTTTTCTGCCACTATACTCCTCAATTTTGTGCAGTGTTGCGAACCTTTAGAATCAAAGATAAAAATCTCTTTTAAAACGTATTGCATAACTAAACATATTTAGCCAAAATTTGCCGTTGCAGTACATCTAATGACATCTGCCGTGGGCTAGACTTGCTCTACGCCCTTCAGTTAAAAATATCTTTACCCACTAGGATACTGAAAGTGCAAGTTGACAATGGTACATGGAGGGAAACAGGGCATCAGGGATCTGACTGAATGGGACAACCACTAGGGTATCTCTTTAACCAGTGAGACAGAGGATCGAAAAAGAAATACAGAAAGGGTTGAAAAGGAGGGCGAATTAAAAGGGGTGAATCCAACGTCAAATCGGGTATGGGAAGAGAAATAGAGAGGGAATGAAAGATTGGATTAAGAGAGAGAGAAAAAAAGAGACACAAAGGAAAAGTAAAATAAAATTAAAACTTGGCGTTCTTTAAACTGCCCCAAGAAACATAAAACTTGAAGGAGTGAGATTCCACACTTATTGTAAAAGTTAATTCCCGTTGCCAGAGAGGTTAATAGACATTTATCACACCAGTAAAACGGCGCTTACACTTGCTATGACAAGATATAATTTTCTATGGAGAGTTCGGTGGGAAAATACAGCAAGTTTTTTTCAAAAATGGAGAGGCTAATGGAAAGATGCCATTTTTACAAAACTAAAGAGGGCGCGGCACACCTGAGACAGCATCTTTTGGATGATAGCATCTGCCCCTCGAATGCAGTTGCTATGCCTTTTACCCGTAAGAAAAGGCACCATTAACCCTATTATTTTGACATCAGCTTCTGGACCATTTTACCCAAATTTATAATTTGGCTGCAAAAATATGAAATTTCCCCTTAGATTAATCACTATAAAAATCACTGCATTTCTGCTATTCTATTCTGTCCCTGCCTCTGATTTCTCCTCAGCTAGCTCTTTGACTGGTTAGTCTCTCTCGGTATGTTGTAAACTGCGTCCAATGTTAGCAAATGCACAGCTCAGACTTGCCTACAGTGCCTGCAGCCCACACAGGTTGTACAGAGCAGCAAGAGAATCTTGGGTTGGATTCAAAGAACCATTGTCATTTTGTAAGCATTTATTTTTGGGCAGGGTTTATCCCCATAACAGGCAGACGTTGCCTTGTTTGACTACTCTTAATGCAGCGACCCACGTTTTTAATTTATCCTGGAACAGACAAAGCTAAAATGTGGGTTCTCACAACTCCGCAGTTTTGATCCAGGCATGGATAGAGGGCTGAATGCCCATGGAGAAATGAGACTATCCATCCTTGACATCGAATCATGACACAGCACAGAAAGAGGCCTTTTGGCCCATCATATCCGTGCCAGCTCTTTGGTGGAGGTATCCAGTAAGTCACACTCCCCTGCTCTTTCCCTAAAGCACTGTAAATTTTCACCCTTCAAGTTTATATTTAATCCCCTTTAGAAAGTTACTATTGAATCTGCTTTCATCACCCTTTCAGGCAGTATTTGACTTGAGTATGGCTCTAAAGGGCCTGAGCAAAACGAAAGTAAATAGGAGTTGATAGGAAAATCATCTAGTGACTGGAATCATACCCGACAGGAAGTTAGAAGGCCATGATTGTCAGAGGTCAATCATTGCAGCCTCAAAACATGGCTGCAGGAATTCCTCAGCATAGCATTTTCAGATGCACTATCAGTACCTCTCTCTCAGTCATAAAACTGTTTGCTGATAATTTTATTATGTTCAGCTCTAGTAACAACTCCTCTGATAATGCAGTAACCCATGCCAGCCTACATTAGGATCTAGATAACATCCAGACTTGGACTGACAAGTAGCCAGTGACATCTGTGCCTGGTAATGATTAGCTCTGACATGAAAAGGCCCAATCAATATCCTGACCTTAAACACTGTTTCCCCCCCAAACACCCCCACACCCCCAACCATTGCTGAATCCTATTCTCACACATCATGGGAGTACCAGCACCGCAAGGACTGTTGTAGGCTCGCTACTGCACACTCAGGATGTAAACAGGACTAGCAGGACAACTAGGAATGGAATAGATATTAAACATGCCCTGCCAGGGTAGCCCACATTCCACTAACAAATGAGAAAAATATTAAACTTTCAATATTATAAAATTCTTGTTGAAAATGAAACCAATAGCAGCAGATGAGCTAAGTGCCTTAATGACATCACACTCTTGCCATGGTGCATGGTACACCCATCACCAAACCTGGCAAAGAGCCATTAAAGGCACATTGGCAGATGGCAATTCTCTCTAAAGGCATCATGAACAAACCTCAGAAAGCTACGCACATCTGTTAAGTGTTATTATCACGTTTGGTTAGGGTACCTTGGTGACTGTGAGGTCTTGTGATGCCGTGGTAGTGTCCTTAACTCTAGACTAAAAGCCCTGGGTCCAAGTCCCACCTCAGGATTTGATGGTCAGGGAAGGTGCATTCACAATGTGGCCAAACAGGTTGATTATCAGTCTGGAAATCTTTCTAACATGGCAGGCGGTAAGAGTGGGAGAGTTTCCTGGTCAGCCATACTGTAGAAGGCAATGGCAAACCACTGCAGTACTTTGCCATGCACAATCATGGACCAATTTAATGAAGTCTATGGTTGCCAATGTCCTGTTAGGGCATGGTACCTGGAGGTGGATGTTGGTGAACAGTGGAGACCAGGAAATGGCAGCATGGGGAGTCTTGCACCAAAAATCCTACTCTGTCTTTTTTCTTAATCCTAGAAATTAGTTTTGTCAATATGAACAGGCAAAGCAAATTCATATGACATTCTTCTCTGCTATTTTAGCAGAGGCTTTGCCCATTTAAAATGAGCAGATTCATGCCAGTTTTAAAGCATTAGGCAGAAGAATGTCATGCAAATACGTTATGTATTTTTATGTATGAATATTAACAAAAATAACTTCAAGGTTTTATTCTTTCAGAGGCAAAGCTCTTTCCTCCTCCCAGTTCATCTTCACAGATTATGGTTCCATTGAATTGTAATTATGGAAATTGCCCAGAAGTACAATATTTAATTTTACATCAAACACACCCACCCACATAAACACACATGTGCACATATTCACATATACATACTTGAACACACGCGCACACACACAAAAGCACATACACTACATACATGCACAAACATTCACATGCACTGACATGCACAAACACAGATGCACACTTACAAGCAAAAGCATTCACACCTATACACATATGCACACACAAATATACATGTGCACACAGATGCACACTTACAGGTACACTTATTTGCACATACATACATGCACACATATGCGCACACCAATGTGCATGCACACATATCTATGCACATGCACATGTGTACACACCTGCCGATGCAGATGCATGTACATATGCACACACATAAATGTACATACACACACCTGTGCGCGCACACACATAAACGCTGCGGGATGGGAGGAGGAACAAACTCAGGACTGGCCTGAAAGGAAAAAGGTTTGTCCCCCACCCCCCCCCACCGCCACCACCCACAGACAGCAGAACATTTAAGGTGCAGCAACCCACCCCCTTTCCGATTTTCCCCCTCCTTTTTGTTTTTTCCAATAATTTATATAGATTTTTCTTTTCCCACCTACTCTAATTTATTGATTTTTGCTTTATTAAAAGAGTGTAAAGGGCAGACATACAGTTGCATTATAGAGTACACAGCACAGAAACAAGACATTCAGTCTTTGCCAGTTATACTCAGCACCAGCTTCCTCCCACCCATGTCCATCTAACCCTATAAATGTCCATGTGCTGTTATTGGATAGATATTCTGTAGTGAATACCCCCTCGTTCTTTAGTGTTAAAATTTAATTAGTTTACCTTGTGATATGAGACACTGTTTCCTGAATTTCAGTAGGGGAGGTGGTGGTGTAATGGTAACCTTATCAGTCTTGCCCTCCAGATGCTGAGGCTAAGGCACTGGGGAAGTTGATTCAAATCCCACTGTGACAACTGATGGAATCTAACTTCGGTTCCTCAAAAAAAATCAGAACTGAATGATGGTCTCAGTAATAGTGACCATGAAATGGTCATTGCAAAAGCCCATCTTGTCCACTAATGTCCTTTAGGGAGGGAAATCAGCCATCTTTACCTGGTCTGGCCTACATGTGGCTCTGCATAGTTGACTCTTCACTGCCCTCTCCAGTGGCTGAGCAAGCCACTCAGTTCAAGGCTAATTAGGGATGGGCAACAAATGCTGGCTTGGCCAGTGACACCCACATCCCATGAGACAATAAAGAAAAAGCCTGGGGACATAAACTGCTCATGGCTGGAGGAAGGGCTGTTCTTTTTTTAAATTGATCTTACCTTTGGGATTTGCAAGGGGGGGAAAGCCTTGCATTTATTGCTGTAATGTCCTTCAGCAGCACAGGCCATCTCCAGAGAACTTTTCAGCCAATTAAAAAGTTTACCATCATGGCAAGGAAAGTACAGTGGGTTAGTAACAAAGGTGAGGACTGTTCCAAAGTAATTTTACCTGTGAGGCATTGGGAAAGTCGGTAAACCAAACTCGCTGTGAATCACTGCCTCCCAGTGGCTGTAGCCACACCACAATAGCATGGAATCTTCATTTTAGAAAGATTTGGAGGAGCTTCTACAGGTGAGTGCCCAAAATGTGATGCCAGCATGATTTCAATTGGGGAATTGTCATGAAGCTATTAATGTATATATCATCGGAGAATATTTTTTCTTTTAAAATGGAGATTTAGTCTATGTGTGCGTTTTAATTGGATTAAAGCCAGCTAGTCTGGGTGCTTTGATGGGTACTAGGTTTGAGATGTAAACAGAGAAGTAGAGGTGCATTTGCATTTTGATGAATAGACCATTCAAGAAGTGGGGTGAAATCTGGCACCTAGCTAGCAGAGACTAAGCAATGTTTATATTACTAATAAAATTGGTGCTATGAAAGGGGTTTTATTGTTAGAAGAGGTGGAGTTCAAAGAGGCTGGTGATACAATGAGAATTTACATTCAATGGGATGTGCTGGATATAACCGATAGCAGTTTTGTGTGAGCAGGGCAGAGGCGATACAAGATCAAAGTAGCTGTAAGCCTACAAATGTCACCACAGGAACCAAAGTGAAAGGAACCTCATTTTGAATTCGTAAAGTGAAAATGCTTTGCCTGGTGTCTGGTTAAGTATATGGGTTGCTGTTGCCTTAATGGAGATTAGTTTGGGATTTTGTTAAAAGTTATGATTGTAGTAATCTGTAGCTATGTGCATATATCTAACTTGTGTAAATTAATAAAATGTTTCATTTAGCTTAATATAAAACCTCTCGAGAACTGGTGATCTGATTCCTGAATTTAGAGTTGCATCTCAAACATAACACTTAAAATGACAGGTTATGAGAGTTGTTTATAGTTCCCCTCTGGGATTTTTAAATAACTCAGCTGTACCAACTGCTGGGGTCATAACAGGAATCTCACCACCACCACCCCACCATCGCCGACCTACACAACCAGGCTGGCCCATTGTAGCTGTTTGACACGACAGAACCTGTCAGTGCAGGAACAGCCGGGCTCAGTTTTCACAGAGGTTTTGCAGACACTCTGGTCGCCCACCAGTGATAGTGGAGCATGTCTTGTGTGGGGGGACACTTAACAAGCCCAACAGTTAAAAGTAAAGCCCGGCCCTGGAGCTAGCATAGCCCTGATGGGCCAAAAGGCCACCGTCTGGACCTAATCCCCTACAAGGACCTGGCCAGAATCCAGATGTAGACAACCCCGCGTTCAGAAGGGCGAGGCATCTCGATAATTCAGAAATGAGGTGATTTATTTTTCTTTATGTTGCTCGTGTCACACCGCCGCCTCTTGGTTACTCACCTTCACTAACATCAGAGGTTCCCAGAGTCCCGGCTCGGAACCTGGAAGGAGGTTTCAATTAGAAAACAGCAAGTTACCGAGCCGCCACCGCTAATCCTCACTGTCCCCCCACCACATTGAGAGAACAAAATGGGCAAAGGGAAGCGGGGGCTGTGACTGTCCCCTTCCCCTGCGCTGTGACCATCCAGACAACCATATAGTGAACATTTTGAAAACCAACCTGTCCTTTCTATTTATTTAGAAACTGCAGCAGTGAGACCTTGTCCTTCATTCGTTCCTTCTTCCAAAATAGCTCGAAATGGTTGTCTGAATGTCTTCTCGTTGCAGGAGCCGGTTTGTTACTGCACTCAGCAAACTTCTCGCTGCAGTAGATTGACAGGGACTCCCTTAAGTGTTTATACACCAGCAGCTTTTACTCACATCTTATTACCTGGAAGCAATTATTTGAACGAGGACTTTGCTGGTCATTCCTGACATGGTCACAGAACCGCCAGTGGGTTTTTTTTTTGTGTGTGACCTGTCCTGGGTGGGCAGATTAACCCTTACAGCATTTTGGTCACTTACGACTTTCTTGGATAACACAGCAAGTGGAACCGGAGCGGAGAGACAAGTCCAGCTGCCGAATCGGCTTTCAGTGAAGTATCTGGATTAAATATAGTTTTTAATTCATCGGCGTTCAAACATTCCCGCAATAATGTAACTTGCACACACAGCCTGTTCGCAGGGATTTATACAGATGGGTGTGTTTCAGTGTGTGCATATATATGGGCATGCCAGTATACATTTGTGTGTGTGTCCCTGCATACAGAGCTCTTGTAAATAGTCTGACGTGTATTAAGTCCCAGTGATCACAGAAACATGTTCAATACTGCTGTTAACCTGCTGGCTTTGATTAATTCGGGCACATCCGTTATTTTCACCCCCTATACCTGCACTTTGTATTTAAATATTTATTATTATGTATTTATGTATTATATAAATAATTTATTTATTATTCCTTGTCCATTTCAATTCAATTCCTGGTCGTCACATCAGCAAACAGTAATGCTTTATCAAACAACATTGCCACACCAAACACCACTAAATATACACCAAACAACACTACCACACCAAACACCACTAAATATACACCAAATATCACTACCACACCAAACACCACTAAATATACACCAAATATCACTACCACACCAAACATCACTAAATATACACCAAACAACACTACCACACCAAACACCACTAAATATACACCAAACAACACTACCACACCAAACACCACTAAATATACACCAAATATCACTACCACACCAAACACCACTAAATATACACCAAATATCACTACCACACCAAACACCACTAAATATACACCAAATATCACTACCACACCAAACACCACTACATATACACCAAATATCACTACCACACCAAACACCACTAAATATACACCAAATATCACTACCACATCAAACACCACTACATATACACCAAATATCACTACCACACCAAACACCTGTAAATATACACCAAATATCACTACCACACCAAACACCACTAAATATACACCAAATATCACTACCACACCAAACACCACTAAATATACACCAAATATCACTACCACACCAAACATCACTACATATACACCAAATATCACTACCACACCAAACACCACTAAATATACACCAAACATCACTACCACACCAAACACCAGTAAATATACACCAAATATCATTACCACACCAAACACCACTAAATATACACCAAACATCACTACCACACCAAACACCACTAAATATACACCAAATATCACTACCACACCAAACACCAGTAAATATACACCAAACATCATTACCACACCAAACACCACTAAATATACACCAAACATCACTACCACACCAAACACCACTAAATATACACCAAATATCACTACCACACCAAACACCACTACATATACACCAAATATCACTACCACACCAAACACCAGTAAATATACACCAAACATCACCACCACACCAAACACCACTAAATATACACCAAATATCACTACCACACCAAACACCACTAAATATACACCAAATATCACTACCACACCAAACACCACTACATATACACCAAATATCACTACCACACCAAACACCAGTAAATATACCGGCATTATAAGAATCTGCGATCACAACAATTCTATACATTTATAGTTCACACAGATTTACTATTTTCAATGGACATTACAACAAAAACACATTACTAGATATGTTCGATACTATAAACCACACGTACCGATGCGTTTTAAATATAACTGGATATCTCGGGGTACTTTAGTTCAAGTTAAACAGAGAATGTCCGATCTGATTGTCCCATTCTTGCTGAATCCGGATGCAGGACTCTGTGGCGTTCTTTCTCTTCCCTTCTTAAGATCCAGCTCCCAAAGTGCTGCTCAAACGGTGTGTGTTGGAGTGTTGATCATACTGTCTGTTCATATTTCCACTCGCTGCTCAGATCTAAGGTACAATGCGCAGTCTCCACATTCATACATTCTGCCTCACATATAAACACACACACACCCTCACACAGACATCCTCACACACCTTCACAACCCCTCTCACACAGACATCCTCACACACACCTTCACAACCCCTCTCACACAGACATCCTCACACACCTTCACAACCCCTCTCACACAGACATCCTCACACACCTTCACAACCCCTCTCACACAGACATCCTCACACACCTTCACAACCCCTCTCACACAGACATCCTCACACACCTTCACAACCCCTCTCACACACACATCCTCACACACACCTTCACAACCCCTCTCTCACACACATCCTCACACACCTTCACAACCCCTCTCACACAGACATCCTCACACACCTTCACAACCCCTCTCACACAGACATCCTCACACACCTTCACAACCCCTCTCACACAGACATCCTCACACACCTTCACAACCCCTCTCACACAGACATCCTCACACACACCTTCACAACCCCTCTCACACAGACATCCTCACACACACCTTCACAACCCCTCTCACACAGACATCCTCACACACCTTCACAACCCCTCTCACACAGACATCCTCACACACCTTCACAACCCCTCTCACACACACATCCTCACACACCTTCACAACCCCTCTCACACATACATCCTCACACACACCTTCACAACCCCTCTCACACAGACATCCTCACACACCTTCACAACCCCTCTCACACAGACATCCTCACACACCTTCACAACCCCTCTCACACAGACATCCTCACACACCTTCACAACCCCTCTCACACAGACATCCTCACACACCTTCACAACCCCTCTCACACACACATCCTCACACACCTTCACAACCCCTCTCACACACACATCCTCACACACCTTCACAACCCCTCTCACACAGACATCCTCACACACCTTCACAACCCCTCTCACACAGACATCCTCACACACCTTCACAACCCCTCTCACACAGACATCCTCACACACCTTCACAACCCCTCTCACACAGACATCCTCACACACCTTCACAACCCCTCTCACACAGACATCCTCACACACCTTCACAACCCCTCTCACACAGACATCCTCACACACCTTCACAACCCCTCTCACACAGACATCCTCACACACACCTTCACAACCCCTCTCACACAGACATCCTCACACACCTTCACAACCCCTCTCACACAGACATCCTCACACACCTTCACAACCCCTCTCACACAGACATCCTCACACACCTTCACAACCCCTCTCACACAGACATCCTCACACACCTTCACAACCCCTCTCACACAGACATCCTCACACACCTTCACAACCCCTCTCACACAGACATCCTCACACACCTTCACAACCCCTCTCACACAGACATCCTCACACACCTTCACAACCCCTCTCACACAGACATCCTCACACACCTTCACAACCCCTCTCACACAGACATCCTCACACACATCTTCACAACCCCTCTCACACAGACATCCTCACACACCTTCACAACCCCTCTCACACACACATCCTCACACACCTTCACAACCCCTCTCACACAGACATCCTCACACACACCTTCACAACCCCTCTCACACATACATCCTCACACACACCTTCACAACCCCTCTCACACACACATCCTCACACACACCTTCACAACCCCTCTCTCACATACACACACCCCTCATACAGAAATCCTCACACACACCTTCACAACCCCTCTCACACAGACATCCTCACACACCTTCACAACCCCTCTCACACAGACATCCTCACACACACCTTCACAACCCCTCTCACACACACATCCTCACACACCTTCACAACCCCTCTCACACAGACATCCTCACACACCTTCACAACCCCTCTCACACAGACATCCTCACACACACCTTCACAACCCCTCTCACACACACATCCTCACACACCTTCACAACCCCTCTCTCACATACACACACCCCTCATACAGAAATCCTCACACACACCTTCACAACCCCTCTCTCACATACACACACCCCTCATACAGAAATCCTCACACACACCTTCACAACCCCTCTCACACAGACATCCTCACACACCTTCACAACCCCTCTCACACAGACATCCTCACACACCTTCACAACCCCTCTCACACAGACATCCTCACACACCTTCACAACCCCTCTCACACATACATCCTCACACACACCTTCACAACCCCTCTCTCACATACACACACCCCTCATACAGAAATCCTCACACACACCTTCACAACCCCTCTCTCACATACACACACCCCTCATACAGAAATCCTCACACACACCTTCACAACCCCTCTCACACAGACATCCTCACACACCTTCACAACCCCTCTCTCACATATACACACCCCTCACACAGACATCCTCACACACCTTCACAACCCCTCTCACACATACATCCTCATACACACCTTCACAACCCCTCTCTCACATATACACACCCCTCACACAGACATCCTCACACACCTTCACAACCCCTCTCACACATACATCCTCATACACACCTTCACAACCCCTCTCACACACACATCCTCACACACACCTTCACAACCCCTCTCACACATACACACACCCCTCATACAGACATCCTCACACACACCTTCACAACCCCTCTCACACACACCCTCACACACACACACCCTCACACACACCTTCACAACCCCTCTCACACAGACATCCTCACACACACCTTCACAACCCCTCTCACACACACCCTCACACACCTTCACAACCCCTCTCACACACACATCCTCACACACCTTCACAACCCCTCTCACACACACATCCTCACACACCTTCACAACCCCTCTCACACACACATCCTCACACACCTTCACAACCCCTCTCACACAGACATCCTCACACACCTTCACAACCCCTCTCACACAGACATCCTCACACACCTTCACAACCCCTCTCACACACACATCCTCACACACCTTCACAACCCCTCTCTCACATATACACACCCCTCATACAGACATCCTCACACACACATTCACAACCCCTCTCTCACACACACCCCTCATACAGACATCCTCACACACACCTTCACAACCCCTCTCTCACATACACACACACCCTCACACACACATCCTCACACACCTTCACAACGCCTCTCACACATATATCCTCATACACACCTTCACAACCCCTCTCTCACATACACACACCCCTCATTCAGACATCCTCACACACACCTTCACAACCCCTCTCACACACACCCTCACACACACACACACCTTCACAACCCCTCTCACACATACATCCTCATACACACCTTCACAACCCCTCTCTCACATATACACACCCCTCATACAGACATCCTCACACACACCTTCACAACCCCTCTCTCACATATACACACCCCTCATACAGACATCCTCACACACACCTTCACAACCCCTCATACACACACCCTCACACACACACACATCCTCACACACCTTCACAACCCCTCTCACACATACATCCTCATACACACCTTCACAACCCCTCTCTCACATACACACACCCCTCATTCAGACATCCTCACACACACCTTCACAACCCCTCTCACACACACCCTCACACACACACACCTTCACAACCCCCCTCTCACAGACACACACATCCTCACACACACACATCCTCATACACACCTTCACAGCCTCTATCTCTCACACACACACATCCTCACACACATCCTCACACACACATCCTCACAAACACCTTCACAACCCCTCTCACACAGACATCCTCACACACCTTCACAACCCCTCTCTCACATACACATCCTCATACACACCTTCACAGCCCTTATCTCTCACACACACACACATCCTCACACACACACACACACATATCCTCACACACACATCCTCACACCTACCTTCACAACCCCTCTCTCACACACACACATATCCCCACACACACACATCCTCATACACACCTTCACAGCCCCTATCTCTCACACACACATACATCCTCACACACAGACACACATCCCCACACATACCTTTGCAACCCCTCTCTCACACACACCCTCACACACCCTCTCCCTCTCACACACACACACAGCCACCCACACACACACACACACACTCACAGACATCCTCACACACACACTCACACACATCCTCTGTCTCACAGATACCCTCATACACACACACCCCCACACACACCCTTTTTTTCCCTCACACACACACACACATCCTCACACACCTTCAGAAACCCTCCCACAAGCACCTTCGCACACACATAATCTCACACATACCCTCACACACACAGACACCCTCACACACACCCTCACACACACATGCCCTCACGCACACCCTCTTTAAAACACAGTCTCACACACATTCATGTGCACTCACATATACCCGCCCACACACCCTCACACACAGCCTCACATTCACACACACATCCTCATGCACGCTCTCACGCCCACATTCATACACTCACACATCCTCACACTCACACACACCTCACACACACACACCCTCAGCCTCTCTCACACACACACTCAT
>NC_135893.1:99998677-100043677 GCF_964194155.1 Cetorhinus maximus
CAGGGACCAGTAGAAAGTTTACAAGGCCAGTCATGTCCACCAACTTTATTCAGTGCATTGCAGAGATTTGGATGCAGGAGTCATCCAAAGTGAACCCTTCAGAGCGCAATGTTTTTCCAAGGTTTGTCTTGATGAAGAATCGACTTCAGATTGTGGCACAGTCTGTTAGTGCATTATAGTAGAGCATTCAATAACAACAGCAGCTCATATCTACATTATAACATCTTTGATGCAGTAAAATGCCCCAAGGCACCTCACGGAAAAATCATCAAACAAAAACAGACACTTTCACTAAAGAATAGTTAAGAACGGGTTGTGCTCGAGTGAATATTAATGCTAAATGAATAGTAACTGGTAGTTTTCAACTTCTGCCTATTGTGATGAGTGGGAAGTGTGCCATCCCTGCCTAAGTCCTGCTCATTTTCAGATAGTCCCAGCTCTCAATTCTAGGTTGATGTCCAGCAAGACATTCTACACCTCCATCCCCCACCAGGATGGTCTGAGGGCTCTTCGCTTCTTTCTTGAACAAAGGCCCGAACAATCCCCATCCACCACCACCCTCCTCCGTCTGGCTGAACTTGTTCTCTCACTGAATAATTCCTCCTTTAACTTGTCTCACTTCCTCCAAATAAAAGGTATGGCTATGGGTGCCCACATGGGCCCCAGTTCTGCCTGTCTTTTTGTTGGGTATATGGAACATTCCCTGTTCCAGGCCCCCTCCCACAATTATTCTTTTGGTACATCGATGTCTTTATTAGTGCCGCTTCATGCTCTGGTCTGGACCTGAAAAAATCTATCGATTTTTCTTTTTTAACTTCCACCCCTCTCTCATCTTCACATGAACCATCTCTGACACTTACTTCCCTTCCTTGACCTCTCTGTCTCCATTTCTGGTGATAGACTTTTCACCAATATTCATTACAAGCCCAACAACTCCCGCAGCTCCTCACATCCTGCTTCCTGTAAGGACTGCATCCCATTCTCTCATTTCCTCCATCTCCGTCGCATCTGTTCCAATGATGCCACCTTCCAAAACAGCGCTTCTGACGTCTTCCTTCTTCCTTAACCGAGGTTTCCCCCGCACTGTGGTTTACAGGGCCTTCAACTGTGTCCTCATCTCCTGCACCTCTGCCCTCATCCCTTCCCGTCCCTCCCAGAACCATGATAGGGCCCCCCTTGTCCTCACTTTTCACCCCACTAGCCTCCACATTCAAAGGATCATCCTCCACCATTTCCTCCAACTCCAGCATGATGCCGCCACTAAACACATCTTACCCTCACCCCTCCCTGTCACCATTCTGGAGGGACTGTTCCCTCTAGGACATCCTGGTCCATTCCTCCATCACTCCCAATGCCTCATCCCCTCCCACAGCACCTTCCCATGCAACTGCAGAAAGTGCAACACCTGCCCCTTTACCTCTTCCCTCCTCACCGTCCAAAGCCCCAAACACTCCTTTCAAGTGAAGCAGCGTTTCACTTGCACCTCCTTCAATTTGGTCTGCTGTACTCGCCACTCCTAATGCAGCTTCTTCTACATTGGGGAGACTAAACGCAGACTGGGTGACCGCTTTGCGGAACACCTTCGCTCAGTCCACAAGCATGACCCAGACCTTCCTGTCACTTGCCATTTCAACACACCATCCTGCTCTGATGCCCACATGTCTGTCCTTGGCCTGCTGCAATGTTCCAGTGAACATTCCAACACAAACTGGAGGAACAGCACCTCATCTTCTGATTAGGCACCTTATAACCTTCTGCACGTAACATTGAGTTCAACAGCTTGTGTAGTGGTTATTGAGAGAGAGGCTGCGGGGAGGGTGCCTTTGACCTCAAGAAGTACTGTACCTGTCGAATTTCAACATGCTGCACTGGCGGGACTGAAGGGATAGCCAGACCTAGATGGCGAGCATCAACAGTGAGATGTACTTCACCCATCAGAAGGATGACCTCTACAATTAATTCCTCTTCACCCGAGGCAGCCCCTATTGGCAGGATGTGAAGATTCCGTTCTCCAAGTTTTTCCTGCCCAGTCGGGGTCAAATCCAGGATAACCCATTGTGGTTGGACAAGATCAACACAATTGGCTTCACGCTGGTTGACAAAGTGAATGGGCCATTCCAACTAGAAATTGACTTCGTTGCTGTGTGCAATGACTGTACTCACACCGAGGAATTTGCCTATGAGAAATACGAAAGGAACCCAGAGGCATAAATAGATTCATAGGGCTGCATGACCTTGGACAGATCTGCACGGGCTATATACAGGAGCAGTTGCCTGTGCTTGGCGAAGATCCTCTCTGGTGGACAGACTGACTGACTGTGTGCTTCTTCAGCCCATTTGAAGAGAGCATTGACGGACTCTGCAGCAATAACATCTCACTTGGATCTTGGAGTGTTGAATGTATATAGAGAAGTTGTAATAAAGTTTGTCTTTGTAAAAAAAAACTTCAGACCATGAACTCTCTCCTCCATCTTGACTCCCTTTAAATCCAAGTTTTATTTGTTTTTTTAAAATTTCATTTTATTTTATTTATTTGTTAATTTTTTAAAATCCTTTTTCCCCAAACCCACCCCCCTACCCCCCACAGGGCCATCTGGCGCTTGTTTTTATCTTTTGCTTTCACTGAGTACAGACCCTTCTTCTGCTATTAACACCTTCTGCTATCTTACCTTTATGCCACTATCAGTGCTTTCTTTACTCTTTATCATTACCATTAACACTCCCTTTATTTTGTGTCCATGACATCTTTGTCAATCTCTCCTTAGCTGTCACCTATCCCCGACCTATTTGTCCCACCTGCTCCATCCCTCCTTTAACAGTATAAAATCCATCACATTTCTCTTGGGCTCTGAAGAAGAGTCATACGGACCTGAAACATTAACCCTGTTTCTCTCTTCACAGATGCTGTCAGACCTGCTGAGTTTTTCCATCATTTTCTCTTTTCATTTCAGATTTCCAGCATCCTCACAGTATTTTGCTTTTATCTTAAGATACTCTCCTCCACTGAATGTATGTGACGTTCCCCCTCATTGTATGAACTGTGACAGTCTATAAAAGCCTAACACCAGCTTAATTGGTTGGTATTAAGATGGTTTTAGCTGTTTTATGACTGTTAATCAGCCTGTGAATTTTTCCACTATTCTCCAAGGGAAGACCAGAAAGATATTAAAAAAAAGCAATAAACTAAACCCTAATTTTTTTTAAACCAGGAAACACATTAACTCTGGACTACAGGTTTGCATGTCGTGTAACTTGAGTTATTTCAACAATTTATGAAATTTTAATAAGTTATAAGAAATAGATATGAATCAACAGCCTACAGATTCAGTTGCTGCCGGAACTGGCATAAAATGTGACACACCTAGAACCACACCTGAATTTGGAGGCCTGGAACGGTCACAAATTGGGCCTCGGTCTCCATTAGGGGACTGTGGACACCGCTTAGGCAGCCCAATTCAGCTCGCTGGTCAGAACCTTACTAAAATTGGCAGCTTTGGATGCAGAACTAGCCCTGTCAAATTTGGTACTGACCCTAGAACCAGCATACATCTCCTGAGTAGCATATCCATTACAATCAATGATGATCACCATTATTACACCATTAGGACAGCTACAACACTGGCAATTACCCAGCAATGTGGAAAATTGCCCAGGTCCTGTACACAAAAAGCAGGACAAATCCAACCCGGCCAATTACCACCCCCATCAGTCTACTCTTGATCATCAGCAAAGCGACGGAAGGTGGTGTTGACAGTGCTATCAAGTGGCACTTACTCAGCAGTAACTTGCTCACTGATGCTCAGTTTGGGTTTCAACAGGGCCACTCAGCTCCTGACCTCCTTGCAGCCTTGGTTCAAACAGGGACAAGAGAGCTCAACTCCAGAGGTGAGGTGAGAGTGACTGCCTTTGACATCAAGGCAGCATTTGACAGAGTGTGCCATCAAGAAGCCCTAGCAAAACTGGAGTTAGTGGGAATGGGGGGGAAAACTCTCCACTGGTTGGAGTCATACTTAGCACGAGGGAAGATGGTTGTTGTTGTAGGAGGTCAAATGATCTCAGTTCCAGGACATCACTGCAGGAGTTCCTCAGGATAGTGTCCTAGGCCCAACCATCTTCAGCTGCTTCATCAATGACCTTCCTTCCGTCATAAAGTCAGAAGTGGCGATGTTCACTCACGATTTGCACAATGTTCAGCACCATTTGCGGCTCCTCAGATACCAAAGCAGTCTATGTCCAAATGCAGCAAAACTTGGACAATATCTAGGCTTGGGCTGAAAAAGAGCTCGTGACATTTGTGTCACACAAGTGCCAGGCAATGACCATCTCTAACAAGACAGAATCAAACCATCGCACCCCGCTTGACATTCAATGGTATTACTATTGCAGAATCCACCACTATCAACGTCCTGGGGATTACCATTCACCAGAAACTGTACCGGACTAGCCATATAAATCAAAAACAGAAAATGCTGGAAAAACTCAGCAGGTCTGACAGCATCTGTGGAGGGAGAATCAGATTTACCGTTTAGCCTGCTTGACTGGCACCACAGTCACTCCCTCACCACCAACACACAGTAGCAACAGTGTGTACCATCTACAAGATGCACTGCAGGAACTCACCAAGGATCCTTAGACAGCACCTTCCAAACCCAGGACCGCTACCATCTTGAAGGACAAGGGCAGCAGATGCATGGGAACACCATCACCTGTAAGTTTCCCTCCAAGCCACACAACATCCTGATTTGGAAATATGTCACTGTTCCTTCACTGTCGCTGGGTCAAAATCCTGGAACTCCCTCCCTAACAGCACTGTGGGTGTACCTACACCACATGAACTGCAGCAGTTCAAAAAGGCAGCTCACCACCACCAAGGGCAATTGGGGATGGGCAATAAATGCTGGCCTAGCCAGTGATGCCCACATCCCATGAATGAACAATAAAAATAATATCCTGCATTAAAGGCATTTTTCACAACACTTCCACTTAAAGTGAAAAATAATAATAACCGTGGTAGCTTCGCAGCATCACCTGGATAAATTCCTCGTGTTTTCCAGTTGGTCCGAGTGTTTGTTCCGTCCCCAAGTTAACTTACACAGAGTGGGATTTATTTCAAAGCATCCGTTCAATGTCAAATATAAATTCTTCTGGGTTTTAATTTACAAGAAATCTTTTATAAATCAAGATGTAGTAGTATTGAGATGAAAATCTTTACAGTAAAGATATGCAGTAGCTCAAAGTGGGGGGAGCGGAGCATGAAGTTTACCCCTGTGCAGTGAACATATTGTGTCGGATTGAAATCGATAGCACATTGGGCAATATTTTATTTTCTCACATGTTCCCCCTTACCTTAAGACAGTATTTTCCTCCAGTATAGAGCAGTTCTACCAGCCCTATCAGAACTGAAACTGATACTCAATGATTTCTGTGTTCAGTTCCTGCCCGCTGATATCCTTCCAGCTGCAGCCTCTCCTGCTCCTTCTACTTGTTGATGCCCATTTTGAAGAAATGATCCCTTAAAATTTCAGAGGATTGCCTAGGCATTTGAAGCACTTGAAAAGCATGTAACCTAGCAAAACTCGCTGTAAATTACCAGTAAAATGACAGCCAAAGCTTTCTAAATCAAAGCAGATGAATATCCCTTTTAATTAGCATTGAAAATGACAGCCTGTAGCCCCCAGGATTTGCTTATTTGAAGGTAAATTATTTGGAGTAGTTTTACATAGAGTAGGTTGCCCTACATTAACCCACTTAGTTTTTTTTTTAATGCCATATACCTTTTTAATTTCCTGTGCAGACAGTCCTGTAAATTGTTCTCAATGAAATGAGAACAATTACTCCAACACTTGCAGCCTCAAAATCACAATAGCACACAATGAAAATTCCCTGGGAACCTAAATTTTGTGGCCTGGAGTTTCTGCCAGATTTTGCTGAGTTTTTTTTCCCCCCCAGTGCAATTCACCTGAAATTAGCCAAACTAAGGCAGAAGGTCGACAAATTTCAGGCGCAAATTACATCCGACAGCCCCATATTGCAGGAGAGTTTTCGTTAACCACCCGTTTGTTGGTCATCAAGAAGCTCCCACAGATTAAGCTGGTTTTTTTCTCGCACAATAACACTTTTTAAACGCTTTTAAATATTAAAAAAATAATTTGCTAAGAAACAGGCCGCCAATAAATCTAGTAATTCTGTATAGTTTTTAAAGTCATTTTCACTTATTTAAAAGCAGACTAGTCGCGCATGTTAATCTGATTACAACATTACATTGATTAAAATATTTATTTTTCTGTGATGAACTCATTTTCAGCTGCATTAAAACTGCACCAAATTACTGCTCTTAAATATGTTAAGGAATATTTTATCATTTAAAAAAAAATACTTTCTAGAATGCTGCTTGATTGTGGCAGATTTTTTAAGTTCGTGTGATATACAAATACAAGGATAAATACTTGAAGGTGAAAAGATTGCAGGGATATGTTAAAATGAGTTTCAGTGGATGTTTGAAAATCACTTCTGAGAACTAGTGCAAGTTTGAATGCAACGTGCACTTGGATTGCCGACTGGACAAGAGGCGGAAACTCTAACCCACGTGGCCTAAAGTGCAAGCGCCCAACACCTTTAAAAAAAAGTGTTATCTACAAATCAATTGAAAACGAGATCAAAAAAAGCTTTATCTTAATTCCTGATTAAAAGGTCTATGTTTTCCCACAGCCAGACCATCTTGAGACATCCGCCTTAAAACCAGGTTACTATTCCATTTAAAATATATTTAGATATGAGTGGATTTCTCATAGTGCTCCTCATGTTAAGATAAAGTATCTGTCAACCAGAGGCAACATGAGGGAAAACCTTTCATGCAACAAATGGTTAGGATTTGGAATGCGCTTCCTGACAGGGTAATGGATACTGATTAAATAGTAACCTTCAAAATGGAACGGATAAATACTTGAAGGTTAAAAGATTGCAGGGATATGTTAAAAGAGTAGGGGGAGTGGGACTGACTGAATTAATCAGAAGAGCCCTTACAGACTTGGTGAGCTGAATGACCTCTGTATGCGCTGTACTAATCTATGAGTCTATGTCACTTCACAGAAGGAACATTACGCCACATAATACAATCTGTACTATCCTGCTGCTAAACTGTAGACTATGAAGTATAATTGCTTTGCATTGTTAAAATTAATGTTCAGCTAATTACAGGTCAAGCTGGCTTTTCTTTTCAGTGTGATTGCTAAGGTAATTGGAAGTTATACACATCCTGATTCAAGGGTCAAAAAGGGATAATCTGTGGCTGGTGGGGTTTCTCTGCAGTTTATCCGTAGACTCCAGCTAAGTTTGTAATTGTCTCTTTCAAAATACTTTATTTTGAAGTGTGATACAGAAACCGCTTTGCGTGCAAAAGCAAAATATTGCAGGTGCTGGAAATAAAAACAGAAAATGCTGGAAATACTCATCAGGTCAGATGGCATCTGCGGAGAGAGAAACAGAGGGCCGTAACTTCCTCGGAGTGGCAATCGGCGTCGGGTTGCCACTTCGTGCCCACTTGCCTACGTCAAATTCCTTCCGTGCCTGTCTCACCCGACCTTCCGACTCAGGCCAGGCGAGATCCAGGCAGCGCAGCTGTCTCCAAAGTCCAGCGTCAAAGTCCAGCTCTGTCGAATTGCAGGAGGACGCGTCCCTTTTTGACAGCACTAGCTGCCGTAAAGCAGGTAAGTTTAAAGATCCCATTGAAATCGACAGGCTCAGGGAGAAGATAAGTGCCTGCAGTAAGTGAAAAGGATTTGGGGGGGTGGGGGTGTTCGGAGGTCAGGTGGGGATGGAGAAGGCGGTCGGACATCGGAGGTGGTGTGGGGGGAGTTGGACATCGGGAGGGGGGGTGCAGTGGGTTGGACATTCGGGGGGGATTGGGAGATCGGACATTCGGGGGTTGGGGAGGAGTCTGATATCAGAAGGGGCTGGTGGGGTCAGACATTGGGAGGGAGTGCAGTGGGCCGGATATTTGTGGGGGTGGTGGGGGTCTGACCTTCGGGGTGGTGGGGGGGGGGGTTTGGGGGGGGTCAGACGTTCGGGGAGGGGTGGGGGGCTGGAGGTTCAGGCTTTGGGGGGAGTGGATCAGGCCGGACATTCGGGAGGGGTTGGAATTTGAGGGTGTGTGGGTTGGACATGGGAGAGGGGGTCAGGGGTATTAGTCAGGTGTGGGGGAGTCCCCTGTGGGATCAGGGCTGTGAGGGGAGTCCCCTGGGGGGACCTGTCATGGTCTTTACAATAGTTACCCAGAAGCCAAAAGAGGTTTTAATTCTTCTAAGTTTTTCTGGGTCATGATTGATATAACCCCTGCGGAACCATCCGAATTTTGCGATTTAAACTGTATTCTCTGATGGTTCCCAGGGCAGCGCAATTGTTCGGAGGAAGTGTGCACTTCTGGGCAATTTGCCATGCAAACCCTTACCTGGGAACTTCCCAGAGGGTTGACCCAGTGCATCTTTAAGGTACCCCCGAAATCCGGCTGGGGAGCGCAGGGGTTACGGCCCAGGGTTTAAATGGGCAAAACACACTGGACATGCAAACAGGCAGATTTCCCATGCCATTCCTCAGAGTGAGCCAAAAGGAATGCTTTTCCAGGAGGAGGGGCTGGTTGCTGATGAGTGGAAGTGGGAGAGGTTTGGACATCCTCAGTGAAAGAGTTTGGAAAGGAATTTATAAGAAATCGATAACAGAAACAGTGAAGCAAGTTGATTTTGATTCAAACCTGGAAAATTATATAGCTCCTTGCTCACTGCAGGTAGATAAATATTCTACAGATCAAAAAATGCGTCCATTTGAATGAACAAATCATTGCTTTTGATCTTCAATATGAAATAAAAGCAGCTGATATGGGTGAATAGTCTACTTCCCTCGACATAAGAAATTACACTTTGAAGTTTGACATTCTTTTACATTTCATCTCTCACACATTGCGTGCTGCATACTACCCTTTGAATATTGCAACCTAAACAGGAAAAAACTATCTGAAAGAGTTGAAGAGTTGACGCTGTACCTTGGTAAGTACATTGGAAAAATCCAAACGTTCATGCAATTCCGTACTTTGTGGTTCTCACATGAAAAAGAATGACAGACTCCTGGGCTTTTCAATTACTGGACTAAAATAGAAGAAAGTTCAATCTGTACTCGATAAATCATAGAGGATAGAAGAAGATTATTTGAGAATAATGCAAAATTTTAGGCCCTGCTAATTGTAAGTTCTAACATGTAATTGTTCAAAGACTCAGCATGTAAGGATCTTTAATCTGCGTGTTCCTGACAAAGTCTCTAATTGTGTTTCGTGCTTTCCTGAATGAAGCTTCTCCATCTTGGTTGCTCACAAGCCCAAGAAATCGGCAGGAACGTTTGAGGACATCCCTAAAGTGTTTCCGCTGTCCTGGGAATCTCTACCGTGACCAAGTTCTGAATAGAACAGTTGCTTTGGGAGTTTGGTGTCAGGCTTGCAAATGACATGTCCTGCCTAGTGGAGCTAGTTTTGAGTGATTAGCTGGACATGTTGGCTTGGGAGAGGACGCTGCTGTGGGACCACCTTTCTTTCCACTGGATTTGGAGGGTCTTGCGAAGGCACCGGTGGTAACACTTCTCCAGTGCTTTGAGGTGCCTGCTGTAGGTTGTCCAAGTCTCCGAAACATATAGGAGCGCAGGGATCATTGCTGCCCCGTAAACCATGACTTTAGTCATGAGAACCAGCTCCTAAAACCTACCCTAAGCCTGATTCTCTCTGCAGCCGGAATCTAGCCAGCCCAGTGAAGGTGGGGGAAAGTGGAAATTTGAGTCAGCCTATTGGGCCAGCTCCCTGACATGTTCTCAAGTCCATGAGCTTCTCCTGGAGGTAGGCTCCCAATGATAATGACAGTGGTGGGGAGCCAATTAAGTTACTTAATATGATAATGCATTGAAATTTCCTAGATGCTGCCTGGGCCTCCTGTTGTGCCAGGAACCTGGTAGTGCATCCAAAGTGGCCTCACGTTGGCAGTTTAGAGTGCCAGATCTTTTAGAGTCAAGTAAAAGTGAACAGAAAGACTGTAAGCAGCACATCCACTGGCATGTGGAACTGTTCCCCCTGCACAATGATTCCCAAGATGGTTCTGGCCATAATTTAAACAATGCTATTTGGATCTTTGGTTAAATGCCTGCACCTTGTGCCTTCTCACCCTTTGTCTGTTTCAGCAGCACTCCCCTTTCCCAGTGGGCCTGTTGGCCAGCCGCCCACTATGGTCTCTCCATTGGCCCTCCTGCGCCTGTGTGACACTCGGTGTCCCTAATTAGTCGGCGAATGTGGAGCCGTCCTGTTAATTGGCTGCCACCCACAAAGGTAGGTTGGTGGTGAGCCTCCAAGATGTGCTGGTATCGGGTTACCAACGCCTCTGTGAAAATTCAGCTCTGCATCTCCCAATGCAGCCAAGCCGAGAATCAAGGCTCTGCCTTTAGTCAAATGTGTGCAGTGAGATAACATGAGTTGTTATGAGATTGTTTGGTAAATGGGATTAGTTAGGTAGGTCAGGTGTTTCTCACCTGACCTAGGTGCATCGAGTAGGTGCAGACTCGATGGGCCGAAGGACCTCTTCTGCACTGTGTGGTTCTGTGACATGAGCGCTCAGAATACACCTGGGGACGGTGGAATTTTGTTGCTGGGTGTTTGGCTTTCCAAGGTAGGTCCACACGTCATTTGTCCTGTTATGTGTTTTCAGTCTTCAATGCTCGGATCAAGTAAGGGGACTTAAAAAGAACAACTATGTTGAGGCAGCCAACAACCTCTTAACTGTGCCAGAAAACAAGATGGACCATATTAAGTAATAAGTTTAATGTCATGTCTGAACCCCTTTCACTTTTTAGCAATATCTAAATTGTACACTATGGTATTCGTACATTCTTCAATAGGCAGTACCCTACACTTGTTTGTATTAAATTTCACCTGGCACTGCTCTGCTCATTTGCAGATATTCCATCAAGCTATTTTTTACTATCCCCGGGTACTTCCCCTCCTCCAAGTTTAGCATCATCTGTAAATTTGGCCTGTTTGCATGTGAATTCTGAATCTAAGCCAACATCACTCCTCTAACAAGTTACACTGGGAAAATCCTACTATTTTCATTCATGCGCTAGTCATTCAAAAGGAATTTAAAGGCTTTTTGGGAAATCCAAGTGCATCGCACGATGTGATTTCCCACCCTCCACGTAAAATTCCACTTTCTTGAAACAGTCAAGAAAGTTGGTTTAGGCAGAATCTTCCTCTTCTTGATGCCATGTTGGCTGTGGCTACACTATTTCTGTTGAGGCAGTTCCTTGAGTTTTCTCCTCATAATTGGTTCTATTATTTTATGAGTTATCGATGCAAAACTGGCGAGTCTGCAGAATGCTGGGTTAGATTTGTCTCAATCTTGGGTACAAGTACTGGGCTCGCTTATTCAGAGCCTGGTGGAGCCTCCCTTGTATTCAATTTTGGATGAAGTTCCAATAGAAATTTTTAAAACTGCTATCTCCATGGTTTTGGGATTATGGTAATTAACGTTGTAGATATCGAGTGAAAATATCTGACAATGATCGTCTTCGCTCCTAGTGCCACTGATCCCTCTTCGTGCAACACCGAGCAATCTGGAGCTTGGTTCAAACATGTACAAACAGCCTTTTGAGATCAAGGTCAATATTTATTGAGACATTTTAGCTTGAAAACATCTGTATGAAATTTAACACGTTAGACTTAACCAGTTTAACTAGACTTTATAGGTCAACGGGAGGATGGTGGAGTTCATTGTTCACAATATGATTCTTGTCACTTAAATTTTTTTCAATATATTTTCACATCCCATTTGATGATTATGTACACAAAATACGGTGAGGTGCTTGAAAAAATGGAGAGCTAGTAAAATGAATTTTGTGTGTGTTTACGTTTGGGCTTTCTAACCTAAATTCCTGTGTAGACCCATCATTACCAGATAAGGATGGTCTAGATAGACAAGCAGCAGGCAGCTTGCCAGGGTGCTTTGTAACCTGTTAATCAGTTTAGCTGCTAACACTTGGCTATATTCCTGTGCACACTTGGTTCCTAAGGGTTGGCTTGTTCCAACCTGCGCTTAAATACTCACGACTGATACAGGCGGGGTGCATGCCTACAGGAAATGAATGTACCCCTCCACATCAGGTTAAACAGAAGCACCACTTATACAGATGTTTCAGTGGTTTGGCTTGGAGATTCTTTAGCACAGTGTTAGACTTCCACAACACCTGGTTCACCAAAATAAAATTCATTCATTTATCTATACTCTCAAAATCCCATAATTTGTAAGTGATGTCTACCACTTCTGCGGTGTTTACTCATTGTCTAGTCGTTGAGATACAAATCCTGCCAATCACAATGATGATAAAAATCGGTAGTCAAAAGGCCAGTTTTAACAGTTGCTCATTGAAGGTCCACCTCACATTTCTTCGTTCACAAAGAGGTCCTGCAGCCAAATAAACCCCTCTTTTGGGACAGGTTCCAAAGCCGAGGTCTGCCTACCTATGGTGGAGGTGGGATCTGCACACCCAGGAGATCATAGGCAAAAATGTTCCAGAAAATTGCGAATACAACAAAGATGGCATACGAGAAGACCATGACCCACCAGGCACACTGCTGGTGGAGATTCTCCTCGTAGCTGCGCAGGATGATGAGTCCCATACTGATACCCACCACTGCACCAGCCAGATGTGCCATGAAACTAGGCTGGGGGCCAGAAGAAGGAAGAGGAGGGGAAAAACGGAGCCACACAGCACGGCCAACCTCAGAGCTCACTGCCAAAGAGAAAGAGAACAGTTTAAATATTCAAAACATGGGAAAAAAATAGTTAGACAATCTAAACTTACAACGCAGTTCTTTTATACCTATATGAATTTTCCAACTGAAACGTGAATTACATTGTTCCAGTCTTTTCCATGTCAATCTGAAGAGATTTAGCACTTTGGAATTTTAACTAGAGTGAACAGGACACAATTTGGGTTCGCTGAGATAACGTCTGGTTGGTTGAGGCTCTGTACAAGTGAGAATGAATGGGATGTTGGTTTTTCTTTGTCATCCTGCATCTGGATCAGGTATGTTCACATGAAGTTGACTGCTATTGTCAAGCCTACTGGGAGGGGGAGGAGTTGGGGGGGATTTTGAGGCATTGCGCCCAGTGGAAACAGGGTGGTAGTATACTGAACATAGCAGGCTATGACTTACTGCCCCATTTGGTCAATGGTATGAACAACCTTCCTTCCCAAGATGTACTGCTGGAAGATTGGGGCACCTGCCTGAGTCAGGCCATAGGCTCTTTTGTGACGATGGGCATGGGACCTTGAGTGCTATTTTGGGACTTTACTGTGTGGAGCATGCACACGCTGCACAGTTTCTGCTGGTGGTCGAGCCAAAGAGGAGTCCAGAAGGTTAGTTTTAATTTATTTTTGGGTCCAGGAGGAGCAGAAGTCCTCTCTGGACTCCACATAGTTACCCCATAACCAGACTAATCATATACTGGGCCCAGAATAGGCTGGCTGCACCATAGGATGGGGAGTTGCTCATTTAACACCTGCAGTCCACCAGCTCAATGCTATCAGACAAATTTAATAAGAGTTTTCTGAGGATGTAACCAATAGGGAAGATAAAGGGAACCAGTAGATGCAACATAGTTGGATTTCCAAAAGGCATTTGTTAAGGTGCCACACAAAAGGTTAATATACCAGATACCTTCCTTCCATCATAAGGTCAGAAGTGGGGATGTTCGCTGATGATTGCACAGTGTTCAGTACCATTTGAAACTTCTCAGATACTGAAGCAGTCCATGTCCAAATGCAGCAAGACCTGGACAATACCAGGCTTGGGCTGACAAGTGGCAAGTAACATTCACACAAGTGCCAGGCAATGACCATCTCCAACAAGAGAGAATCCACCCATCGTCCCTTGATGTTCAACTCCATTACCATCATTGAATCCCCCACTATCAACATCCTGGGGGCTGCCATTGGCCAGAAACTGAACTAGACCAGCCATATAAATGCTGTAGCTACAAGAGCAGGTCAGAGGCTAGGAATCCTGCGTCAAGTAACTCACCTCCTGATCCCCCAAAGCCTGTCCACCTTCTACAAGGCATAAGTCAGAAGTATGATGGAATACTCCCCACTTGCCCGGATGAGTGCAGCTCCCACAATACTCAAGAAGCTTGACACTGTCTAAGACAAAGCAGCCCGCTTGATTGGCACCACATCCAAAAACATTCACTCCCTCCACCACCGACGCGCAGTAGCAGCAGTGTGTACCATCTACAAGGTGCACTGCAGGAATTCACCAAGGCTCCTTCCAAACCCACAACCACTACTATCTAGAAGGACAAGGGCTGCAGGTTGATGGGAAAACTACCACCTGGAAGTTCCCCTCCAAGTCACTCACTATCCTGACTTGGAAGTATATCGCCGTTCTTTCACTGTCGCTGGGTCAAAATCCTGGAACGCCCTCTCTAACAGCACTGTGGGTGTACCTACACCACAGGGACTGCAGTGGTTCAAGAAGGCAGCTCACCACCACCTTCTCAAGGGCAACTAGGGATGAGCAATAAATGCTGGCCAGCCAGTGAAATCCACATCCCATGAATGAATTAAAAAGAAAGATAAGGGCTCATGGAGTTGGGAGTGATTTGTATTATGGATAGCGGATTAGTTAATGGCCAGGAAGCAGAGTGTAGGGATAAATAGGGAATTTTGAAGTTGGCGGGCTCTGACTAGTGGAGTGCCGCAAGGATCAGAGTTGGGGTTTCAGTTATTTACAATCTATATTAATTACTTTTTTTTCTTTATTCTTTCATTGGGTGTGGGCAGCACTGGCAAGGCCAGCATTTGTTGCCCATCCCTAATTGCCCTTGAGCTGAGTGGCTTGCTAGGCCATTTCAGAGAGCCAACCACGTTACTGGGGGTCTGGAGTCACATGTAGGCCAGACCAGGTAAGGATGACAGATTTCCTTCCCTAAAGGGCATTAGTGAACCAGGTGGGTTTTTACAGCAATCGATGACAATTGTCATGGTCACCATTACTGAGACTAATTTTTTAAAGTTGAATTCAAATTCAACCAGCCACCTTGGTGGGATTTGAATCCATCCCACTACAGTATTAGCCTGAACCTCTGAATTGTTTACTAGTCCCGCAACATTACTACTTGGGCACCGTCTCCCCACTTAGACGAAGAGGCAGAGTAATGTATCTAACTTTGCTGATGCATAGCTAGGTGGGAATGCAAGCTGTGAGGAGGACACAAAGAGATATGGACAGGTTAAACGGTTGGGCAACAAGGTGGCAGATGGAGTATAATGTGTGGAGGTCTGACTGTGTTCATAAGAATAGAAAAGCAGAATTTTTTTTTAAAGGCGTGAAACTTGTAAGGACAGGATTTTCTGGTCATTGGGCGGGGTCATTGGGCGCAGCTGCGAAATGGTCCACAATCAGGCCCCGACTGCAATTTCACGCTGGCTGGCCGATTAACGGAAGCTCAGCGCGGCCAGGATAAGGGCTGGAGGAGTGCGAGTGCCGAAGTCTGCGCATGCGTTGGGCGGGGGTGGGGTGGGGAGTGCTCACTGAAAGCTCCCTGAGGGATCGGAGCTGCCTCAGGGAACTGAAGAACTGTGGACACAAAAATAAACATTTTAAAAATGAGAGAAACATAGTCCCCACGTGTGACTCAGTCACATGAAGAGTTTAAACACGTTTAAAATGTTTACATTTTTTAAAAAAATTACTTCTGGAAGCCACATCCCGCCCGTGGATGAGGTTTCATAAAAATATCCAGAGGCCTCCTGGCCAATTCGCCCGCCCGCCAACCGAACGCTTGGATGGGCAGCGAAAAATAGGAATTAACTACCTGCTAAGGGCCTTAATAGGCCTCTTAATTGTCGGTGGGCGCGCTGCCGATTCTCGGATGCGCCCGCCGACCGGGAGATCGCACGCACGAGTGCGCGATGACGTCGTGACACTTGCCAACGACATCGCACGCACGAGTGCGCGATGACGTCGTGACACTTGCCAACGACATCGCACGTGGCTTCACGCTCGATCGGGTCTACCAGGCGCCCACCCGCAGGACACAAAATCCTGCCTGAAATGTTGATGTTCGGAAAGACTCGGATGTACTCGCACCACAAAGACAAAAAGTTAGCAAGTGCAGCAAGCGATTAAGAAGGCAAATGGCGTGTTGGCTTTTATTGGGAATTGGAGTACAGGAATAAAACGCGTTGTGACAATTATGTGGGGTTTTGAAGAGACCACACCTTGAATGCTGTATGAAATTTTGGTTTCCGTACTTAAGGAAGTCCTTGTCTTGGAGGTGGTACAGCGAAGGTTCACTTGAATGGCCCCTGGAATGAGAGAGCTGCCCTATGATGATAGACTGAGTAAATTGGGTCTATATTCTCTGGAGTTTAGGAAAATGAGAGGCAATTTCATTGAAACATTCAAGATTCTGAAGGGGTTTGACCGGGTAGATGCTGAAACATTGTTCCCCTGGCTGGGGAATCTAGATCAAGGGAGCACAGTTTCAGGACAAGAGGACAATCCTTTAGGACTGAGCTGAGCAGAAATTACTTCACTGATAGGGTTGTGAATATTTGGAATTCTCCCCAGAAGGTTGTGAATGCGCCACCACTGAATATGTTTAAGGCTTTAGATAGGCAGATTTTTGCTCTCTCAGGGAACCAAGGCAAAGTGGAATTGAAGCCCAAAATTAGCCATGATCGCATTGAATGACAGAACAGGTTCAATGGGCCGTATGGTCTTCTCCTGCTACTATTACTTATGTGGGTCAGCCCACAAATGGACTGGGTCTCCCATCGTCACAATCGGGCAACCAGCGTATTCTGCCAGCTGTCTGTCCAAAAACTACGTGGGGGGAGGCCTATCCCAGGGACTTTTTAATGTGCCAGAGCCAACTGACTTCCATTTTGTTCTTGCCAATCAAAAATTAAACAATATCTAGATAATTGCTTAGCCTAAAGAACCAAAGAGCCCTATTTCTGATGATGCGTGAACCAGCGTAGAACAGGTGAGTGCCCTCAAATGTTTTGATGTCCATTCAGTATTGTGATTATAGTTTTTTGTGATATAAGAGATAGGGAGATAAATAATTACAGTAGGGTAGTAGAAAGACCTTAAAAAGAAGGTACTTACTGCAGACAAGTGCCAAGATCATTCGGAGTAGCTTATAGGGACACCTCATTCCAGCCCAATTCTGAAAGATAATCGATAACATGTAACTGTAACACACTCAGGGATTGTTATTCTCTAGTCATACTGTAAGTGTCGGTCTTAACTCAGTGGTAACACACCCACCTTTAAAGGTTCCTCAGCACAAGTTGGCTGACTATTAAAAACAATGGCTACACTTCAAAATTAATGAACTGGTTTTGAAGCACTTTGGAAATTGCCTTGAAGATGAAAGACCTGATGTGGAATAAGATCATCTTCACACACGGTAGCTTTTATGTATCATATAGAATTATTTGGGTGTTTCCGCGATATAACAAGCACATGGATTTTAATGGGAAATTTTCAGTTTGTGTTGAAAGCTTTGGTCGATTTTGTGACAGAGATAACAGTGAGGCTACCAGCACTCGGTAACATAATGGAGTAAACCGGACGGCAACGTCCGATGTCTACATATGTGCAGTTAAGTGCAGAAACCTAGAAGTTACTGTAAGAGTTACCCCGCTCCTCCGCAGAGTGTGCTGTAATAGTCTTCACTGATAGACTAAGCACTGGAATGACTGTAATGGTATAAAATTGAGGTACTTATCCACTAGTTCCCTGCTAAAGATATTTGAGAAAGTTAGAGCTGGTGCATTGATGAGTAAGTGATTTTTTTTGTCATGGTGTGATAAGTGACATTACTGTCAAACAACTTCTCTAGCCCTGAAATTTTAATTTTAATTTTAAAAGTGTGGGTTCTCATTCCTTCAGTAGTCATTTAGTATGGAAGGCTTTAAAAAAAAAAGATTTTTAATTTTTCTGTTCATCCCTTTTATCTCTCTCTCCTAATCCTATTTATCTTTTCCAATCTTTATTTCACTTCCCGTGCGTGATTTAAATCTAATTCATACTGCCTGATTTATACTCCTTCGTTTCGAATCCTTGCGGGTCAGTGAGGATTCCTCACTCCGATAGGTTGAAGAGCGGCCTGAGGCTTGCCCTGCTCACATATGCCACAGATCCCCTTTAGAGGGCAGGGAGCTAGAACAGATACCCAATGATAGCACATCTGTGCTCAAAAGCTGACAAGCACTTTGTGGGCAGGTGTCAATGAAGTGAACGGCGTGTGCCATTCCTTTATTACTGACTGCTAAATCTGGGCCTTCCCTATGGGCCAATCTTGTGGTCAGTGGCAAATGCATGGCACCAGTTGTTCATGGCATTTACACCTAAAGACTTTCTATGAGCTTTTGCATTGGAACTTGTGTGGTTTAGAAACCCAAAACATGCAGCACCCTCGACCAGAGATCGGAGAGCATGTGAGAGGAGAGCATGAGAGCAGGGCAAGGATTGGTGCATCTCCTTAGCCAATCAGATTGGACAATCCTTACTGAACCTTGAAGAATCTGAACCAGGGAGTGTAAGTTAGAATATTTAATTCAATGTCAAATCACGTACACAAAGCGGAACAAATAAAGGGAAAGAAAGACGGATTAAGAAAAAAGATGGAAACAGCAGAAAGAAAAAGTAAAGAAAAAGATTTTCTGAAAGCATAAGATTCCACCCTTGTAAAAGCAACTTTTCAGAGTTGTTTGGCAGGAATTAAGCGTTATCATGCTGTTTAAAAAATAATTTACACTCGAAAGGACAAGTCTTAAATTTTATGGGAAGTTTAGCGCGTATCTATCATATAAGTACAGCAACTTCATGCTGTTTCATGTATTTCAATGCCAGGTCTCTCACCGTTATCACTGACAGAGCAAAGTTTCTGGAGCAGCATGGTCCATCAGACAGCAACTTCCTGATTTTTGCATTTAACTGCACATGTGGTCACCGGAGATTGCTGTTGGATTTACACTTTAATATCTGAGAATGTTGGTAGCTTCACCATTACTTCTATCACTAAATCTTGGTCTATATGGTATGTTAGAATGAGTACTGCCCAGCATTTATGGTAACAAGTGATAATAAGCAGTTGCTGTCAAGCTTTCCAGTTCAATTTCAATTTCAATATGAACCTACTTCCCCTCCCCCACCAGCTATCCGGCTATCACAGTTGGTCAGCACACAGTTCTGTTGCCTTTGTTTAGGTCAGACCACAGTAATAAGATGGAGGTCCCATTCCCAATCCACACTATGCCTGATCAGGAAGTCCTCTCTGCTGACATGAAGCGACAAACTGGAACGTATCGGCACCCTCCATACTGTGGATCTCACAACTTGATGTACATACATTTATAGAAAAAAAAGTTATTAACACGTACAGTAGAATCTACGATAAAAAGTATACATTGCCTTTTATGAGAGCACAACATTACAACATTAAGTAGGATGTTTCTGACCCAGAACCCAGCCTGTAAAACATTTTAACAGCAGTTCCTCATGGACCATGATAGATGTCAATTCCTTAAGGTAACTGATTTACATACAAATGGTATTGACCATTTGATACTAACTAGTTTTTCCATTTCAATGGCTGGTATGACTAGTTCACTGGGTTTAGAGTGTGACGGTTCATTCACTAGACAACAAGATTGAGGAATTTGATGAAAATTACTGAAAATAAATAAATTTGTTATTAAAAGTTTTAGATGGAAAACGGTAATCAGTCAAGGAAACTTAAAGAACTTTTGCTTGTTTAATATTAATCAATACATTTTCTAGTTCTATGTACACATATAAAATAAACATTAAAAATCAATACTAAAATAGTGGAGCATAGTTTTTCAGGCAGACAGGTTAAGAATTTGTATGCTGTTGCCCCACGGCATAACACCCTGGTCTACATGTTGACAAACTGCAGAATCACTTTTTATAGACGGGAGCTTTTGATGCCACAAAACTGATTGTCAAAATGTCAACTCCATCTAAGAAGATGTGAGGGCTGATTTTTCATATTTATCAACCAAGGCAACAATTAAAGAAAACAGCAAGGCAGTTGAATTTAATTATTTTGAACGCAACGTAACAGTAGAGCTATTTATGGAACTTTAATGGTTGTGCCATGTGCCCTAAATCCTGGTGCTGCTGTTGGCTGACTTGTTGCCTAATTTCATCTCACTAAATCAATCCACCAAATGACGTTCAGAACAAAGCCTAGTTCCAGCTTCAGCCACCAGGTGGCACCAACATGCTGGAGTGCTGCAACTGGGTGAGGATCCTATAACTTCAGGTCCAACAATCAGAAGAAGCTGAAACTGTTATACATACAACCCAAAGGTGGAGCCAAACAATAGAGTTGCCCCTGCTACCAAGTTTTGTGTCATCCCCCCGCCCCCCCCTCCCACCACAGCAAATACTCCCTCACTCCCTCTCACTTCTTCCTTTCTTGCTGGATAATGTCCTTATATTAATTGTGCAATTTCTTGAATTGTTTTATTTCCGTATTTCACCGTCACCAGTTTACTGGGGATCTAGCCCTTGTAAGGGTTCTTTGGTTTAACTGATCATTCATTAACTCCCCTATAGCTCTTCTGAAGTTTGTCATTTGCATTTGCAGCGCTTGAAATCTTCTACTTTCAGATTTCAGACGATTTGTTTAACAGTGTGAGAAGTCCATGGAGTTGGTTAATCTTGGCTGGCACGTTAATCAATAATAAGACACCACGGGAGGGAACATTTGAGCGTTGAGTGACCCAGAATTTCTATTCTTGCAATGGGCACTGTGCTGGGACTAACGCACGTATTGTTCAGGATCTATGTGCAAAGACAAATGTTAAATGGCAGGTGAATCATTTATACGCCTGCTGTACCTGCCTGAAATACTAATCACATGGATACCAGTTCCTCTACCAACGGCACGGATTTTCTCAATAAGATATCAACTGCTATTTGCCATGGTGGATGTACAACTTACCCAGTTTACAGCAACTACAGAAATTTAACACAAGGCGTGCACTGTTAGACAACAAATGAATGTTACCTTTTACTGGGGAGGTGCCCTCTATGTACAGAAATTGGGATGAAGATTTTAAAAAAAGGACACATCTTGCCGGGCAGGATGAATTATTAGATTTGTTCACATAACATGGGCAGTTTCCCTGTCTCACTGAGATATTTCGGTAAGGTATCAGCTCACACACTGTTAAACTGAAAATAATATTAATATCATAGTAATGGGACCACTCAAACATCATTAACAAGTTTACAACTGTAATATTAATCTGAAACTACTGAATTAAACATTTAAAACACGATCTTTCATAAAATTCATAAACCTAGGGCAGTAATCACCCACGTTGTTCTCACCCTGCCATCTTCTTCTGCCTGACTCACACTTAGTAAAACAAGAAGTCTTCATGACATTCTCAATTATTATACAATTTAAAATTCCAGTCGGCCAGATCAGGGTGGGAGTGGAATGGGGAGGCCCTCCAGCTCGATTTTTTTAACTGCCTTCCTGCCCCACTTTCCTGTGGATGGTGGGGAGAAGTGGGGGTGGATTTTTAACTTAACTAGGAAAAGGAAACCTCACCCCAATTCCTATAAGCAGAGCACAGTCCGAAAGCAAACTAACTCAGGTCCCTCTCACGCCTCCCAGTGGCCAATGATGGCTCGTTACCGGCAGGAATACGGAAATCCTTTGCTCGCCCGCCCTCCTGGCCAAGAAATGGTGACAGGGGGTGAGGTGGAGCCTGAAGAGATTGGGAGAAGAATGTACTCCTGAATTTTGTAACCGAACAGAATTTTTTCCTCTACTCATCCCACTGGTCTAAGCTGCTCCTGGCCAACAACAGTAAACGCTGTAAACTATTGAAATACCACGATGCTGTCCTGCCTTTCCTCTGACAACCTGGCAGAGATCGGGAACTCGCCGTGGGGGTGCAGACCTTCTACATGGCACAACATCACAGGATTCGGGATTTGTACTTTGCCAAAGGAGAAAAAAACCCACATGCTGCTGCACAGAGTACTCTTTGACCTTGAATGCAGCTGTGGTTTATTTGTTTTATTCTGTACAACTGCTTCCAAATACACAAATTAAACCATTACCATGACAACATTGGCCAAATGTGCAGAGCAGAGTGCGTAGACACCACCAGAAGCTCCGACCAAGGGTGCTCTCATGTCAGTGACAGAAACAGTCAAAGAGCCTGCAACACAAAAAAACACATAATGGTAGGTAAATAATTAGATTCAAGGAATACCCCTGTGTAAATCCAATCAGCCAGGAAGCATTTCCAATATACCAGGGAGAGCAGAAAGCATCCTTGCTTCACCTACAAATTAAGCTCCTGAAACAATTAAGTCTGAGTCAGGACCCAGCTTCAGTATCCTCATCACCTAGCGATTTAAGTCAGTGACATTTCCAACTTTCTGATTTCCAGGTCACTTCTTATACTAAGTTCATTCCTGTATGGCATTCTTACCTGGGTAACTGCCCCCACCTTTGCCCATATCTCCTACTGGTCTTTTTCCACCCCCACGCTTTATAACAAAGTGGATTTCCCCCTCCCATCCCCTGAACTGGTTTACATGCCCCCCCCACCCCACCCCTCGGCCTTTCCTCTCTTGTCTGTTCCGATGCTACCCCTGGTGTTCTGGCGGCGAGCGTGAAACCCACATCTGGTTGCTTGATGGCTAATGTAGGGTTTGTGTCTGGTTCCCTGGTAGCTGTTATTATCTTGGCTACTTTGGATGTTTGAAGTCCCACACCGTTCTAATCGTGAGAGTACATCCAGTGGTTAATGTTGGGTTTAAAGCCGGTATCCTCGCAGTGAACGTTGTGCAATTTCCTATCAGTCATTGGTCTGCAACCATTTCCATGGGAGGCACTTTTCACTTTGTGAACTAGTTCTTGACTATCTAAAAGTGTAGAAGGAGTGATTGTGAGCCTGCAGCACATTTTACATCTCTCTCAATTTTTATTTCTATTTACTGTTGCTCAATGTCAAGATTTACCTGAATGACTGAATACCTGAATTACCCACACTGTGCCCGGAATTTTCCATGCCCGCTGGTGGCGGGCACGATTGGTGGTGCGAGCGGACAATTCGGCGCGATCGGTTTCACGACGGCGAGAAGGCAGGTCACGATTGTGCACTCAGCCCACCGAGAGCGAGCCGCATTTCCCACCATCAGTCGTCTGGGGAAGCTCATTGTAATACATCAGCGTATCATTACCAGGCCATCCCGCCAGGCTCCTGCACCCCCCCTCCGGATCGTCCGTCCGCGTCGGCGGGAAAGCACGCCGACACGTTTCACAACAGCGCACAGGCGACGTGCACTTGGCGGCCTTCACTCTGGGTGAACTGGAGGTGAGTGAACAGGAACATCCTGCAGAGCTCGCCAGGGTCACCCTGTCACTTTGCAGGCTTCAGGGGCACCAGGGGGTCGGGGTTAAGTGCCGCCCTGCCTCAGAGGCGACTTTTCTGGGGCGCAAGGGCAGCCCTGCCATTGAATATAGCCCACAAGCATTTGGGGTGGGTGGGGGGATAGGATGGATGAGGGAAGTGGCCACACATTCGGGAAACCTGTAGAAAGTGACCATTCCTCTGCAGCTGAGACAGTTCAGGTGCAGCCACATTGATACGATTGAAGTCGGGCTCCTGGCTTCTCTGCCCACTCAAGCAACACAGAGGCATCAAAGTGCCACCAAGTTCTCCAGAGCTCCCACTGCACACACACAACCACCACACCCCACCGCCGCCCCCCCAACCCCCTCCTCCCTCCCCGGAACAGACAGCAAATTCATGAGCACTTTAGCAGAACAGTTGGACTGCACACGTTGTACAATCTCCTCGCTAAATCTGGCCATGGACCAGTCACTGCTGGCGGCACTCACAGCCCCTTGCAATCTCAGCATTCCGGTTTGGACCAGTCTCTCCCCCATGGTTCAAGCTAACAGGGCAGCCATGCAGCGCACTAATCTGTGGCTATCTGAGGGGTGGCCAGCACTCTCTGGGAAGCGTCAAGGGGCCCTCACACAGGGCCAGGAAAGATGCTAAGCTCACCCATGCTAACCACGTCTCTCTCTCTCTTTCATGCTGCAGGAGGACCACATCAGGAGCATGGAGCCTGGAGACCCAGCTGTGTGCCTGATGACGTAGAGAGAATGAAGATGATGGATGAGAGAGCGACCGAGGCTCCTGGCTGCGCAAAGGCAGGAAGAAGGGCTGCTGGGGCTCCCGCACACGCTGCCCAGGAGTGACAGTGAGCTGTGGCTGGTCGACACCCAGGGCCTATAGACTCCGCCTGCCATTCCTACAGATGACCGAGAACCAGTGTCACCGACGACTGCACATGTCTAGGGACCTGGTTGTTCACATCTGCCACTTATTGCAGGACTTGGCACCAAGGGGACATGGAGGGTATCCACTGCCAGTGGCTGTGAAAGTGACCATGGAGCTCAATTTCTACACCAGTGGCTCCTTTAAGGGCTCCACAGGTGACCTCTGTGGGATCTCACAAGCCACCACCCACAAATGCATCCATGAGGTCACGGATGCCATCTTCTCGAGGGCACACAACTTTGTGCATTTCGCCCGGGACCGGGACAGCCAGGATGCAAGGGCCATTGGATTCTCCCGGATCTCGGATTCCTACAGGTGCAGACAATGGGTGATTGACCGCACCCATGTATGTGGTGTTCAGGTCTCCGTTGCTGCACACGGTGGACTACATCAACGGCAAGGGATTCCATTCACTGAACGTGTAGCCGGTATGCGACCACCAGAAACGCATCCTGCAGGTGTGCGCACAGTTTCCAGGGAGTGTGAACAACACCTACATCCTCAGTCGCCCCTCAGATCCCTGGAGTCTCCCAGGGTCCACAGAAGCTGCAGGGATGGCTCTTCGGGGACAAGGGCTACCCGCAGAGGCTGTGGTTGATGACACCCGTGCGGCAGCCTCAGACTGCAACAGATCGATGATATGAGGCTGAGGAAGTCCTCGGAGGCGACGGTGACGGGGGTGAGGCCCTCACACTGGCCAGACAAGGCAGGCGCCCTCAGGAGGCCCTCATAGCTGCTAGGTTTATGGAGGATGATGATGACATGCAGTGAGGTGTCCCCGTAGATCCTTACATCACAGTTGTGAATGTTTGACTCCAGTCTGGCTTATGGCAGCGCGAATACCCTCTGTGAAAATGCTCCTGTAATGGAGATGCAGTGGAGGCCCTAATAGTCACTCGATTTCAGGAAGATGATGACATACATTGAGGACACTCCATGAACCTTCACACAGTTTCTGAGAATGTCTGACTCCTGTCTGGGCAAGGGCAGTTCGCTTGCGCTCTGTGATCAGGGTCATATCATAGAGACGCAGCCATGAAGCTTTAGAAGCATCTGATGCTTTGTCCACCTTCAGCACCCGAGCCCTTCAGGAGCTGGAGCACAGCATCAGTGGTCACAGATGCTGACGAGATGGGGGCCAGCACCTCCTTAAAGGTGCTGAGAGCACATGGAGAGAATGAGCGAACTCTGTGACGCCTGCCCATTACATTCTGGCAGCAATGACAAGCATCATCGAGGTGCAGGCATCAGTAATGTCTCCAGGGAGTGCGAGGCCGGACCATCACTGTGGTCTGAAGGCTGCACAGAGAACAGGGAAGAGGCCCTGGACTGAGACACCTGCCTTTATCTTGTGCAGAAAGGTTTCACATCTGAGTGACAAGAACACAGGTCATCAGAACAAGGAGCTATAGGCAGGGAGACATTCTTAAGAGTTTATTGCCAATAGTGAACAGTATGTACAAGTGATTAACACCCGTGCCCAGGTTGTGCAGCTAATTTTCCTTAACTTTCCTAACCCAGCCGCTACGTCTTGGTGTTCCCCAGACATCCACAGCGGAGGTGGAGGCAGCCTGCTGACTGTGACGTGTCCTGTCTGTGATGGCTTTGGCGGGTGTCCTCTGGAGGGCCGAGACCTGGAGGGCCCCGGCCTGCTTTCGGGGTCCTGCTGTGTGGCAGTGACACCCTCCTTGGCCTGTGGAGCTGGAGCTGCTGAGGTCACAGGAAGAGGGGATTCAGATGGGCCGGACACTCTCGGAGTCACTTGGATGGATGGGCCCAGAGTGTGTACCTGCTGATCCTCCTTCCTATGGGTTCCCGGGGGCCCCAGGCTGACTCCTTGAGGACAAAAGCAAAATACTGTGGATGCTGGAAATCTGAAACAAAAACAGAAATTGATGGAAAAACTCAGCAGGTCAATCGGCATCTGTGGAGAGAAAAACAGAGTTAACATTTCGAGTCCACATAATGGCATTAAGATAAGAGTCCGTATGATTCTTCTTCAGAGCAGAATAATAATGAAAATAAATAAAAATAAAAATAAAATTAAAAAAATAAAAATAAATAAAAAATTAAAATTTAGAAGTTAAAATTAAAAAATAAAAATGAATATTGGAAAAACGGATAAAAACGGATAAGGATGGAGGAGAGAGTCCAGGGTCTGAAGTTGTTGAACTCAATGCTAAGTCCGGATGGCTGTCAAGTGCCTAAGCAGAAGATTAGGTGCTGTTCCTCCAGTTTGCGTTGGGCTTCACTGGAACATTACAGCAGCCAATTTTCATTTTTTATTCATTGTTTTATCCCCACCTTTTATCCTATTTTCAATCTTTTATCCCCACCACTATCCCCTCACCCCACCCCCACCCCCACAAGGGCCATCTGTCACTTGTGCATGTTGTTCTGCTATTCACACATTCTGCTTTCTTACCTTAATGCCTCTATCAGCACCTCCTTTAGTCCTTACCACTACCATTAACACCCCTTTGTCCTTTTGTTCATGATATCTTTGTCAATCTCTCCTTTGCCCCCACCTATTGCTGCCCTTCTACCCAGCTTCACCTGCCCCACCCGCCCTTAAACAGTGTCAATTTCATCACATTTTTACTTCTTTTTATCTCTGAAGAAGAGTCATACGGACTCAAAACGTTAACTCTGTTTTTCTCTGCATAGATGCTGTTAGACTTGCTGAGGTTTTCCAGCATTTTCTGTTTTTGACTCCTTGAGGAGCAGGGGTAGCTGGAGTGAGATCCAGCCACCCGGCACCCCTCTCACGTACACACTGTTGGAGGCCAACTATGGTATCAGTGATGGAGTTGAGCCCATACAGCAGTGCAGGAGCGACGTCCTGGACCAAGATCTCCACGGCGGCCGCCACCCTACCAGTGTTGACCTCAGTACGTTGGCATGCCGGCGCTATCATCTCAGCCTGAAAGCAGACGAACTTGTAATCTGAGGAGCGCAGCGGACATCCCGTCCTGATATTCCCGAGCTTGCCTTTGCAGCTCCAGCAACTGTGACATGACTGAGTCCAGAGGCTCGTTATCTGACTCAGACTCAGCAACGTTCTGGCCTCCAGCAGTCCTCCGAGTGCCCGGGGCCTGGGAAGTCCCTGGCGCCGCCTGCAGTGGATCAGACAGTGCGATGTGCTCACCAGATTGTGATCCCAGGGCTATTCTAAAGCTAGGTCCCACCGAGGTGTATGTCTCTGTGCTGGTGGAGGGTGAGGGTGAGCGCTGTGATGGGACTTCAGGGAGGGTGCCTCCAGATTCCTCCTCAGAGGTTTCTTCAGGGCTTGATTGGAGGCCCTGGGTCATGGGCTCAGTCGGCTGTTTGGCAGGTGTGCCTGTGAAAGCAAAGGGAGATAATTAGTACATGGCAGTGGCCTGTGAAAGAGGACACATCACTCACAGCATGGTTATCTGATGGATGTTGCACTGCTGGATCCTCATTTGGTAGAGCAGCGCCGACCTCACCATCAGCACAGGACCGGTCCAGATCGTGACCGGCCAGCTGGATGGCTCTGTTTTCAAAGTCCATGAGGACCTTGATTTCAGGCATACTGCCACCGGTCTGCGACCTCTCCCTCTTGTTGTGTGCCAGCTTGTCCTGCATGGATAGAGATGGAGAAAGTGTAAGTATGATGCCTGCCAGGCCAGATGACAAGTATGCCTGCCCTTTGTGGGTGTTGAGTGGATGAGGGCAATGACGATGAGTGTGAGAGAGCGAATGGTGATGTCCCTTGAACCGGCAGTGAATGAGGGCCCTGTGGATGTGTGATGGGTTTGTGAGTGTGTGAGTTGAGAGTGATGAGACGAGTGACTTACCCTGGTGAAACAGAAGAGATCATTCATCCTCTTGTGGCACTGGGTGGCTGTCCTCTTCTGCAGGGCGTTGGCACTGACCACCACTGCCACCACCTTCCAAGCCGGGTTAGTGTTGTTGCTGCCCATCCTGCAGCCAGAGCGGGGGTAGAGGACATCCCAGTGGGCCTCCACGCCATCCAAAAGTCGCTCGAGAGACGTGTCGCTGAACCTGGGGGCTGCAATCTTCTTCAGTTTCAGGGCCATGTCTTCCGTGCAGCAGTGGTGAGCTGGAAGCGCTGAGATATGTGCTTGCGGCTGGATTTAAACATGGTGCCCGGAGTGATGCAGCGACGAGGTGATGGCGGCCAGTCAAATGAGAGCCCGCCCGCCATGGAGACGGCTTGTTTTCTGGGAGCGTGTAAATAATGAGGCGGGTTCGGGACGATACGGCGTGAAAACCCGCCATTGCGGCCGGCGGGTAAAACATCGTTACCCGCCTGCTACCGCACTTATTGCAAATTTGGGAAAATTCGGCCCGGTGGTTGTTTATCCTGCTTTATCCAATATTTATGGATCTTTGTATCATTATCAATTCCAACAATTCTGTCCTTTTGAAAGAATAAGACACCTTTTGAGCAGTGGACCTCTAATGGGTGTGGATCAATACAACAACAACAAGGGCCTTGCATCATGACTGAACTCAACGGGCAGGTTTAGATATATTGGAAAATTCATCGTGGATCTTTGGTTTTTCTTCTTGACATCCCACTAAGATGTGCCCCAGTTAATATCCAAAACTGTTCGCATTACAAGCCTTCAGTGTTTAACCCTCTTTGTACTCAATATGCTTATTGCAAGTACGAAGGAAAACCCATTGTAAAACATCCACTCAGTAACAATGATGCTAATATCATTGCTGCATTTGCAGGTTGATCACAGCCTGTTCTTATGATTTGTAATTTCAGTTTCTGTTAGTCAGCTGTAATGGGGGTGCAGAACACCCCAGGACAGTTTCATGGTGTTTAAAAAAAAACATTAAAATTGCTGTACTGGCCCAGCAAAATATGTCCAACGGTTCCAATCAGTAGGTTTAGGGATACACTGTCTGCTGATTTCATTAAAACACATCACAAGTTTTGGGAAAATATTCACCGACCCTTGCCCCCAAGATATCTGGTAAAAAAAACAGGTACCTTTTTGGTGTGTGAGACACCCATAGAGGGGAGAGAAGAGTTGTTATTAGTGTTTCTGGTCTACACCAATTAACCAGAAAGATCAATACATTTGTGGTGTTTCTATGAATGACAATGATGTTACTTCCAGCTGTGTCCGGAAGCCATAGACATCATGAGATAATTTTTTTAGAGGAAGAAATGGCTCAAGAATTAACTATTTCAGTTCCACTGGATGAAAGGTCCAATAAAGTTGGAAAGTTCTGTTAACTTGTTCAATACTGGAGAGCTCCAGGTGGCAACATTTCCACTGCAATTCCTTATCCCAGAAGGAAATGGTCATGGAGACATCAGAACAGCATTGAGGGAATTACTCCAGTGTGATGAACACTTTAATCACAGTAAATGGTTCAGAAATTTCGAAATGTGAGGAAACAGCCTGGGCAGGCCTATATTGAATTTGAGAGGGTAAAGCGGAGTAATTTTGATCATTGGATATGGGCATTAAAGGTAAAGACAATGTATGAGGTTCTTAGGGAAATAGTTCTCCTGGAAGAATTTAAAAATTCACTTTCTCCAGTGGTTAGAATCCATGTTGAAGACCAGAGGGTTGCAACAGTTGGACGGACGACGGACTTGGCTGACGATTATGAGTTGGACCGTAAATCCAAACCCTTTTTTCCGGCACCCCCACAAACCTGAGAAGGGTAGAAGATGGGGAGGTGAAAGGAAGTCAAGTAGCCAGGTAGAAGGGACAGCTGGGAGTAGCCCAGGAACTTCTACTCAGACCAGAAAGGAAGGTGTTGAAGGTGGACATGATATTCGAAGGCCTAAGTGTTCCCAGTGTAACAAGGTGGGACACGTTCGTGCAGATCGCTGGAAGTTGCATGGGAAATCCATGGGACTTATTGGGGTAGGTAAGGGTGATTCAGAAAAAGGAGTCCTGACTTGAAATACAACAGGTCAAGTTGTAGCGTCAACTGCAGCAGTGAAATCACGTGTGAACACTGCCGTGAGTTCAGGAGAGGTGAATGAAATATATGAGAGTTATAAAAGGTTCTTATCGAGAGGAAAAGCAACCCCTTATCCCTCAAAGTAGCAATTGATGCTAGTGACCCGGGGTTAGTTGCAGTCCTGTTACAAGAAGATGAATTGGACATAGAAAGGCCAGTGGGATACTTTTCCAAAAAAGCTGAATCAACACCAAAAAATATACTGCACAGTGGGGAAGGAACGCCTGGGCTTGTTATTAACTCTTAAAAATGTTGATGTGTATGTCCGCCGTGGACACAGGGAGACACTGGTATATACTGATCATAACCCTTTAGCCTTTGTGGACAAATTTAAAAACCAGAATGCCAGACTATTTCGATGGAGTTTATTATCACAGCCTTATCACTTAAAGATTGTCCACAGTGCAGGTAAAAAGCAATGTAATTAACTTTGCTTTAAATTAGCTTTGTAGAAAAAGTGAATAAATGAGAGTGTGGATGTGTTTTAGTATTTTTGTTTATGTTTTATTACACTTTGTAATGAAATGCATATAAATATGGCGGTTCATTTCTCCAAGGCGGAAAGTGTCATGAATACTTTAATCACAGAAAATGGCTCATCTTCAAGGACTTAACGACATTCTGGAAGAATTTGCGTTTTAAAGACACTGTCCCTCAAAGGGTTAATGCAGGACTCTGAATGCTATTCCTGGAAAAAGCATCCTTTTACAAGAAAGGGTAATTAAGCAGTTGAAAACCTCTTGACCCAGGTGAACTGTGTACAAAGGGGGTCACATGAATTTTATGGCTCTAAAAGAAAATCCATGCCTGGATGACTGTGTTTTAAAAGTGGGTTTTTGGTTTTGCTTTGAGACAGGAAGGACCAAATGCTTGAGAAGAAAGACAGCAGCCTTTTGCAGTCCAGAGCCAGCCCACAGCCAGAAGTGAATAGAAGCTGCGATTGAGATGCTTTACATGCTGGAATAGAGTACCCTCAAGTATTCCATGAGTCCACCTGAAAAGCAGTGCCAGAGTCATTGATTGTTTCACGGGTCAGTGCTGAGAGACCAACTGTATAACCCGGAGGCCATTTCAAGAAGTCCATCTATCCTTTGACTTTTAACCTTTGGCCAAATTCCTTCATTTCTATTTTTATTTCACTGTTTGTGTGTGTGTGTGTGTGTGTGTGTATGTGTGAGGCTTGGGGAATCTCGAAAGAATAATTAGTATAAATTCATATTCCATACTGTATGTTGATCAGATTTTCCTTCTATTTAACGAGACTGGTTTTATAATAAATTAATAAGTTTGTTGTTAATTGAAAGAAGCAAGGTTAAAGTCTCTTTCATTCTGGGTACCAGTAGTGAAGGTAAACAACTGGCCACGTTGGTGAGTAAATTAAACTTTTAAACTAATGGTGCAACTTGTGGAACAGTGGGGCTAGATCAACTGTACACTCCTCCATCCCGATCATAACACAAGGCAATGGCAAGCCAGTTAAACGATTAACATTCCAAAGAGAAACTGAACTGGACCAACCATATAAATATTGTGGCTACAAGAACAGATCAGAGGCTGGGAATTCTGCGGAGAGTAATTCACCTCCTGACTCCCCAAAGCCTGTCCATCACCTACCAGGCACAAGTCAGGAGTGTGATGGAATACCCTCCACTTGCCTGGATTAGTGCAGCTCCAATGACACTCAAGAAAATCGACACCATCCAGGACAAAACAGCCTGCTTGATTGGCACCCCATCCACCACCTTAAACATCCACTCCCTCCACAACCAGTGCAAAGTGGCAGCAGCGTGTACCATCTACAAGATGCACTGCAACAACTTCCCAAGGCTGGTTGAACAGAGGCAAGGGGAGTTTCTCCATTGAAATTCTCATAAGGCAATCAAAAAAGGAAACAGGGAATTTCCTTGTAGTTGGTCCTGCTCCATTGCTTTCACTGCCAGAAGTGTGGCAAGCCACAGAGGCACAGCTGTGGTGCAATCCTGTGGCTGAACCTGAAGCTAGCCAGTGCCTGGAGTGTCAGGGAGGTGGGTTGGATGGTGCAGGGCCTCACACTGAGACCATGGGCCATAGAGGCATGAAGACACTACAGATACAAAGTACTTCTCTCCTGGTTTTCCAGCAGTAGCATCTGGGAGATCAATCATTCATTCTGGGAAATTCCCAGTTAATCGTGGAGAGGTGACAACACTATGGTGTCCCCATTAGGCTTATAAAAAAATCGTGGGCTACAGAGACAAATTTGCCCCAGGTAAATGAATAATGATGCTGACCCTGATGCCTGAACAGGACTTATTTGGAATCATATAGAGGTTGCTGTAAGGTTGTGATTTTGTTTTTTTAAACAGCATTACGAGCATGTAAACTACTATTCTCTTCAATGCCTATATTTTCTTTCAACATTTGTATTACCCATTTACTTTAAACAGATTAATATGTTTATATATTTATAATATATATTATATATGTGTGTGTGTGTGATCATCACTGGGAAGGTTGTCATTTGTCTTCCATCCCTCATTATTTATCCTGATGGTGATTGTTCTTCTTGAGTTCTCGGTCAGAGGCGCTTGCTCAGCCATTTCACAGGGAAAATTAAGAGTCCAACCAGGTTGACAGGAGTCACGTATGGGCTAAGACCAAGAAGGACAATGCGTTACAGTCCCTAAAGGACATTAGGAAAGGAGTTGAGTTTTTAAGGCAATCCGACAGTTCTGTCATCTTACCGACACCAGCTTTTTATTTCAAGCTGAATTCAATCTTGGACATGCCATTGTGAGATATGTGCTTTTTCAGGAGTTCAGTCACTAGTTATTAGTCACTCACACTGTACCTGGACTTTAGCCAACCTTCCAAGCCATGGAACGGAAAACTTACACTAGCCGGACGCTAACCTGATACAGGACCAGTTGCCTCTGTGTATTGAAAAGATGAAAGAGTTAATTAATCAGTCCCAGCTACAGGTCACTAAAGTTCAAACACTTGATTACATCATTGAATGGAAAATGTTCATGTGTGAGAAACAGGCGTTTTTAATTTAATGGGTCTGTCAGGCAAATGGCATTCATCCTGCTGCAGGGTCAGGCATTAACTGAATAAAAGCAAAAGTTCATTTACACTTTGCTATGAATGTTGCCTCCGCTGGATTTTAATATGTGACACAATTCGGGAAATTTCACAAAACCATTAACTTTTTGAAGGAAGAAAAATAAAAACAAAAGCATGTGCAGTTTTATTTGTTGGCACAGCTCAGCACCAGGATTAAGTTCCAGGAAGTGATTTTACTCCTATCCGCCTGCCGAGAACTGGGTTAAAAGCAAAAAAAAAACTGCGGATGCTGGAAATCCAAAGCAATAACAAAAAAATGCCTGGGAAAACTCAGCAGGTCTGGCAGCGTCTGCGGAGAGGAGCACAGTTAACGTTTCGAGTCCCAATGACCCTTCAACAGAACTAAGTAAAAATAGAAGAGAGGTGAAATATAAACTGGTTTGGGGGGTGGGTGGGACAAGTAGAGCTGGATAGAGGGCCAGTGATAGGTGGAGATAACCAAAAGATGTCACAGACAGAAGGACAAAGAGGTGTTGAAGGTGGTCATATTATCTAAGGAATGTGCTAATTAAGGGTAGAAAGCAGGACAAGCAAGGTACAGATAGCCCTAGTGGGGGTGGGGTGGGGTGAAGGAATCAAAAAAGGCTAAAAGGTAGAGATAAAACAAGAACTGGGTGGTGGGCTCCTAAAACCTCTAGGTACACTAGAGATACCAGGAGCTCCCAGTTTTAACCTACTCCACTGAGAAGGCACCCAAAGTTGGCAGTGTCCTTACTTAAATAAACACGTTAGCTCCTGATGAAGTAATCAGGACATGCCTTCAATTTTATCAGTCCCACAAGGAAAATTTAGGCCTTCTCTGCAACAGACCTGCCCCAACTCCCCTGATCACAGGTTTCCTCCAGGCCAGCCTGAGTAGCCCATCTCACCATCTACCTAGTCTCAGTGTCCAACTTTCCACAACTCCCTATCCCTCTTCCCAGCCTGAGCAGGTGGGAAGTCGGCCTGCACGTTTAAATGAGGCCCAGGAGTTAAAATACTCAGGGGGCCTAATTTCTGATGAGTTTCTAACTCCCACCACTGTCCAGCCACCGAAACTGGACCAGGGTCAAGGTTGGGTCGCAAGCTAGCAGATACAGCTAATGTCTGAAAATTTCACACTCACTCAGCGAGTCGGGGCACTGTGACCCTGACAGGATTGTCAATGTTGTGGGGTGGGGGGGTGGAGGGGGGGTGCGGTGAGGAGGGGAAGGTTCTATGAAATGGGCAGGGTAGTCACTAGGTGGAAAGGAAAATTGGGAGAGGTAGAAGGGTCGGTGGAGGAGCCAAGTCACTGCGGGGAATAGCTGGCACTTGCAGGTGGAGAGTAAGGCCGCTATCGTTAGGGCAGCCTTTCCAGATTTTTGAGGGCCCAGCAGCTGCCACCAGCAATGCTGTATTTTATATAGGGTCGCAGTATTTTGGAGGCACCGTGCCATGGCTGAACCGACGGAAATTTTACTGGATCGCCTCGTCATCCCCGTCTCATCTCCTTCTCTGACATTACCTGCAAACCCTCAATTGGCCACCATATAGCTTCGGCAGAAGTTAGATAGAAACCCTCGCCGTGCTGCCTACACAGTTTTCTCTCAATGTTACGGCAGCTGATCAGGAAAATACGCTGATGAAATTCTCAGCAATTGCGCTGTGCAGTAAGAGCTACCTGCCCCGTGGACTTCCATTGAGCAGACCACAGTATTAATGGCAACATGAGAGGAGAGCTGAGATACAACAGCAGCAAACACATTTGGAGCACCTTTCACAAACCCAAATTGATGACATTGAGGCAATTGAGGTCCAGGTCCAAAGCTCAACAATGGTCAGTTTGGGTTTGCATGGAAAAAAACTATGAAAAGGCATCAAGAAGGGAGTCAAACCATGTGATAATTAGTCTGTAATGTACCTTTAAGAATAATACTTGTGAAAGAAGATCACATGATCTTTAGTACCCAATAGGAGAGTAGCATGGGCTACCTCAGTAGTCAGTAGTTAGTAGTTAGTTGTGCAGAGATAGAGTTTGAGCTGAAAGCACATATGTAGTTGCTGCTGAGTACCTTGTAAATAAACTTGAAGTTTCCACCCAAGAAGCTGATCAATTCTATCAATAGTACCAACTCGGCCACCACTCACAACAAACCACTTGTATTAATGCAGCGATCTCTACAGTGCAGTTGCTTTTAGTTCCGCCCCAAGCCCCACATGGATCTTATTCCATGGCTGTAGGTCTGAATCCAGAAGTTAATGTATTTCTAAGATCAAGGCACCGATATCGATGGGGCAGGTTTTCTGAGCCATAGGAGCAGAATTCCGGACGGAAAACTCTTTCTCACTTGCTGTGGAGTTTTGACTCTACAACATATGCATTTTTGTGACAGGATCCTTACCACAAGTCAGCCTGATTAGCAGGCTTGGCTCCCAGTAGGAACTGGAAGACTCAAGAGAAAGCACAGGTCGGGTGGTGGGGGTGGGGGGGGTTGAATATGATCCCTAACCCCTGATAGGAGGGGATACATTCCAATCCATATGGGGTTCTGATCCCTGGGATCTGCGTAAGGGGTCTCTGACCCCAAGGGGTCCAAGCCCCGATCGGAAGCAGAGGGGGATGTGTGGTGGTGTTAAATCCAAGGAAGTTGGTAAGCTTTGGGAGGTCGGTGGGGAAGTTGTAAAGCCTATTACTCCCTCCCCAAGGCTGTCTTTTCTTCCATTGAGCTGCCATATTTCCAGAGGCCTGGTCCAAACAGAGCAGCCTGGGGTAGTCCCAGAATTGGACTTCAGATTTGGGTTGAGCTGTCAGCACCTACGACACCTCCTCATGTACCAGGTCCATGAGAATGGTGAATTTAGAGATGCCAACACCAGATCTCAGGTAAATTCTAGGGAAGGGGTTGGTTCAGATAATGTTGGGGAGAGGGGGTGGGGGTTGGGGGCGGTGATGGTTTGTTGGAGGGTGCCAATCACCAGAACTGTGCAGTTAGGGGGAGCAGGAACACATGGTATTGCATCATGTGAGCAGTATCACACATTATAATGTGTATTTCTTCTAGTGCACATACTGTGAAAAGTGTATAACAATGAGAATGTACAAGCAGTATCATAATGTTCTCCTTTACCATGTAAAATAAATCTGTAATTATAAATGCAGAATTTTTATTAATACACAACATTCATTTTCAAAAGTTAATTGTGGGGTCTGGGGGGTGAGCGGGGTCAAGGCTGAAGGTCACCTACTAATCTTGCCCTGACCCTGGCTTTGTACCCACTGTGCACCTGATTAGCAGGCACAACATATATTAATTTATACCCTGTTGCATTTAACATATTAAATGTAATGTCCAAGCACCAGATCTGAGGAATTCTACTGAGGAATCATATCTTGAATGTTCAGAGGTTCAGTATTCATGCCATCACAACACTCACAGCTAAGACCATAATTGCCATTAGGCTCCATGGAAGCCGATGTCCACTTATCATTCAACACCCATGAGCCCCTCTTCAGTACTGTGGGCAGAATTGGGTGGGCTCGGCGGGGGCGAGTGGGAGCTGTCAGGAAGCCCGATCGTGGTTTCACACTGGTGGGCCTGAAACCCGCGCTTCAGTGCTCAGCGCTGCCTGTGTGGTGGGGGGAGAGGGGGAGACGGGGGGAGGGGGGGAGAGGTGGGGTGGGGAGGAGGGAGAGCACGCAAGTTCACGCACACGTGTAGGTGCAGGCAGGAAAAGCTCCCTGAGGCACAGAGCTGCCCTCAGGGAGCTGAAGGTATATAAAAAAAAAATCAAAAATAAAGAATGTAAACATTTTAAAAAAAACATATCCTCTCATGTGACTCTGTCCCACGAGCAGGGACACGTTATTAATGAAAAGTTAAATTTTTTATTTTACTTTTAATTTGCTGTTGGAAACCTCATCCCGCCCATGGATGAGGGTTTCCTAAAAAGTGCAAAGGCTGCTCGTTGACCTTTTTGCCTGCCCGTCAACCGTAAAGGTTGGAAGGGCGGCGAAAAATTACATTGAATTGGTACTTTAATGGCTTAAATAGGCCTTTTAATGGTCGGCGGGCGCGCTGCTGAGTCCCGCCCGTGCCCGCCGAACTGAAATGCCTCGCGAGTGCGCGATGATGTCCGGACGCTCGCTCGATGTCATCGTGCGTCATTTTACGCTCATTTGGGTCGGGCGGGCGCCTGCCTGACAAGGTAAAAATTCTGGCCTGTATGTTGTCCTTTGCCTGCTATACAGTTCAATCACATTTTATATGAATTATATGCATTTTGACAGCATCTTTATGTGCATTGACACATTACTGACAAACTTGATAATACACACATGTGAAAATCCTGCACACTGACACATACTGTCACTCAATGACAAATCACGGTGTTAAACCATCAACATTTTAGAACTGGCTAGCTTTCTGTGCATTGGTATCACAAGACCACAGTACATGACGTCTGATGCCCACAACAACCACAAACATGAATATGATCAGCCAATTGAAAACAGCTCTGTGCGATTTTATAACAACACTTTAAAACAAATACCTGCTATTTTAGTGAAATAAATAAAACATCCCAAAATCTACAAATGATCTCATATTGATGTTCAGGAATTAAGCAGTGAGCCACTATGTTTAATCCATTTGCAAGGTAGTTCTAAATTATTCTAATCGTGCTATCTCACTGGTGTTCACCACACCTTGCACCGTGTTGCTGAGTCTATATAATCTGACCATCTGTAAATCGACTTACATTACTCAGCACTCCACCAGACATTGCAGTAAGAAAGGGATTTGGATATAAATTCCCCTCTTCTTGTCTGTTCTTAGGGCGATTCCGTCAATCTCTGCCCATTATTGATGATTTACAGTCATTTTACTGAGAGCGTCCACAAATTATGTTGCATTACTCTTCCTCAGTCAGACCATTACAGAAAAGCTAGTTTTGGACTAGTTTAGAAACACAAATCATTATGACAGGCTACAGTCACAGCAATGAGTATCCATACTACCCACCATTGCTTTAATTGAGAGAACAGCAAATGATCTAATAGAGGATTCAATAATGATTAAACATTCACTTATTAATAAGATGTATCAGGAATAAAACTGGGATGTTTTTACTTCTTTCCAATCGGCAGACTATGTATTATTATTTGTACTATGTGGTGTTGTATATAAATTATTATTATATACAGACTAAGGCCAGGATTTTTGGTGCCCGATCATGACGGGTGTGTTCAGTGGTGACATTGGAGAATCTCCCGAGAAGGCCCTAGGCCTGTTTCCCGGTGACGTGAATCTAGGAAGCGATTGCCCCCTCCCCCGCTTCAATGGCGGGCCACGTTTCCCGCTGTTCAACCACAGGAGCTTAATTTGAAGGCATTTGCATCTCGTCATTGTGGCCACAGGCTGGAGCCATCCCCCCCAAACCGACCTCCACCCCCCACGTCAAATTTAACGCCCACGTCAGCGTGTTTTTCTGATGGCGTGATTCACAATTGCCTTTAAAAGGTGTGCACCTGACGACCTGGACTTCAGGGGAACTCGGAGGTGAGCGCACACAACTTTGCGCAGTGTTCGCGATGATCCCAATGCAAGGAAGCGGATTCAGGGGGAGGTTACAAGTAAGTCTTCACAGCGGCTTCTTCATGGCTGCCTTTGTGGTGCCGGGGCAAGGCCGATAGTGCTGGGGTGGGGGGGGAAGGAACCTCGGGGCAAAAGTTACAGTGTAAGGGGAGAAGGGAACCTCGTGGTAAGGGCTACATTGCAAAGGGAGGTCCTGTCGGCACAGACTGAAGTCTGAACACGAACACATGCCAGGGGTGGTGCTGGGTGGTGGGGGAAGAAAACGGCCAGGCAAGTGCCAAAACATGTCAAAGATGAGGACTCTTCCCCAGCTGAGAGCATTAAGCTTGAGCTCAGTTGACATACTTAGAGTTAGGCTAATCAAGCAAGTGTGCCCACTCAAGCAGCACTAATTCCTGACAGTGCCAATGATTGCTCCTCTACTGTTAACCCCTCACACGTACATTTCAATATTGAATGGTGTTGCAGAACCATTAGACGACTGGGCAAGCTTGAGGATCTCCTTGGGAAAGGTGGCCATCGAAAACTGCCTGAGGGGTGCGCTGCTAGTCCCTTGCATTATGTTTAAGTTGACATTAAAAAGTCACAATCATGGTCCAAGCAAACCATAAAGCCTTGGAATGCAGGTTAGGACAATGTCTGCGCCTGAGTTGAGAGGTCAGGATACAACTGAGTGTCCGAAACTGTCGCCACTCAGTCATGTGGTGTGGGGCAGTGCTGGGTGGGGACGTGGTGAACCATCACATGTACTAAACACTGGGCATCCATGTGGTGGCCTGGACTCTCCAGCATGTGTTAAGGGGCCTCGAGAGGCAGCCGCAGGCAATGACTTGACCAAGAGTGGTCCTTAGGAGAAAACTGCTGACCTTTGCGTCTTTCTCTTTGATACTACAGTGAGGAGCCCATCAGGAACATGGAGTCTGCTGATCTTGCTGTCTGCCTCATTGCTTATAGGCAGGAGAGAAGAAGGAGAAGAATGTGACAGAGGTGCCTGGCTTGCCAAAGGGAGGAGCAGAACCCTGAAGACCAAGGAGCAGCACGGCCGCCTCTGCACGCAGAATATGAATCCCACAGAGCCGTCATTCGTAGGCGCATCGCTAGACTCAGGGTCTACAGACAGTGCATGTTCTACCTGCAAATGGGCGAGAACCAATATCACTGACGCCTGGTCACGCACATATGCCACCTTCTGCAGGATTTGGCACCACGGGGACTCGGAGAGCATCCACTGCCGTGGTAGTTAAAGTTACCGCTACGCTCAATTTCTATAGCAGCGGCTCCTTCCAGGGCTCCACTGGGGACCTGTGCAAGATCTTGCAGGCCTCCACCCACAAATGTATCCAGGAGGTCACGGACGCCCTTTTTGCCAAGGCACACTACTTTCTCAACTTCAGCAGAGATCAGGCGAGCCAGGAAGCCAGGGGGCTTGGGATTTGCTGAGCTTTCCGGATTCCCACAGGTACAGGGTGCCATCGATTGCATTCATGTGGCTCTTAAATCTCCCTGGCAACAAGCAGTCCAGTCTGTGAATCACAAAGGCTTCCATTTCCTCAATGTTCAGCTGGTCTGCGACCATAACAAACGGATCATGCAGGTATGTGCAAGATACCCCAGAAGCATCCACGACTTGTACATCCTCAGTTGGCCTCAGGTCGCTGACATCTTCCATAGATGACACAGAATACAGGGTTGGTTCCTCAGGGACAAGGGCTACCCACAAAGGACATGGCTGATGACACCCGTGCGGAGGCCTTAGACTCCTGGTGAGAGAAGGTACAACGCGGCTTAATGCCACAGCCCAGAGTTTGCCTGAAGATGAGGTTCTGATGCCTGGACAAATCTGGACACTCCACAAAGGGTGTCATGCATCATAGTGGCTTGCTGCGCGCTACACAACCTGCAGATGCAATGGGGGCTGGACCTGGATGATGAGGAGATGCAACAGCAGCAAGTCTCCTCTGATGAGGAGGAAGCTGAAGGTGATGAGACGATGAGGTTCTGGAAGGTGAGGCCATGGCACTGGCCAGATGAGGCAGGCGTACTCGTGAGGCCCTCATTGCCTCAAGATTCCAGGAAGATGATGACGAGATGCAGTGAGGACACTCCTGAGATCTTCACATTGACCCTAGGAACATCTGACAGCTGTCTGGCTGAGGGCAGCACACAAACGCTCTGTGAAGAAGCTCATATCATGGAGATGCTGCTGAGATACAGCAGGCACATGGACTTTAAGACAACTTGATCTTTTGGCAGGCCTCATCACCTGTTCCCTTCAGCACTACACCTTCACCTGTCAGGAATGGTGATGAGATGAGGGAGCAGCCCTGCCTCTAAGATGCTGAGAGCGCACAGGGAACATCACAGAACCCTGTGACACTTGGGTACGAGATTCTTGCAGCAAACACAAGCCACATGGAGGTGCACGCGTCACTAATCTGGAAAGTGACTTTGATATGGACAATCACTGTGCTCAAAAGGTTACACACTGTACGGGGAAGAGGCCCTGGACTGTGACACTAGCCTTCATTTTGTGCAGGAAGCAAGGTTTCACATCTGATTGACATGAACACTGCTCATCATAACAAGCAGCCATAGACATTTGGAGACATTTTTGGGGGTGCATTTACAATGGTCAACATTAAGTACAAGTGATTAACACCCGTGCCCCATCTTCTTGGACCTTTCTAACCCTGCTGCTACGTCTTGGTGCTTCCCTGACATCCACAGCGGAGGTGGAGGCAGCCTGCTGACTGCGATGCCCTGTCTGTGATGGCCTTGGCAGGTGTCCTCTGGAGGTCTGAGACCTGGAGGGCCCCGGCCTGCTTTCAGGGTCCTGCTGTGTGACTCTGGCACCCTGCTTGGCCTGTGGAGCCGGAGCTGCTGGGGTCACAGCAAGGAGGGATTTGGATGGGCCGGACACTCCCGGAGTCACCTGGGTGGATGGCCCCGGAGTGTGCACCTGCTGATCCTCCTCCCTATGGGTGCCCGAAGGCCCCTGGCTGACTCCTTGAGAGGAAGGGGCAGGTGGAGTGAGCTCGACATGCCCTATCCCCCCCTCTCGCTTTGACAGCAGCAAGCGTCTCAGCGATGGAGTGCAGCTCCTGCAGCAGGACTGACGTCCTGGATCAAGGTCTCCGTGGCGGCTGCCATCCTACCAGTGTTGAGCTCGGCGTGTTGGCAATGCTAGCGCTATAACCTCAGACTGAAGGTGGACAGACTCCTCCATCGGGCCTTGCAATCTAAGGAGTGCAGTGGAAGCCCCTTCCCGATGTTCCCGAGCTTGCCTTTGCAGCTCCAGCATCTGAGGTATGGCCGAGTTTGGAGGCTCATCAACTGACTCAGACTCAGCAGATTTCTGGCCTCCAGCGGCCCTCCGAGTGCCAGCAATCTGGGAAGTCCCTGCCACCGCCTACTGTGGATCAGACAGTGCAAAGTGCTCACCAGATTGTGACCCTGAGGCTATTCTAGAAGTATGTCCCACCGAGGTGTGTGTCTCTACGCTGGTGGAGGGTGTGGGTGATCACTGTGATGGGTCTTTAATTTCAGTGTCTGCGGATTCCTCTTCTGAGGTGTCCTCGGAGCTGGAGTTGAGGACCTGGCTCATGGACCCCCTCAGCTGCTTCCCAAATGTGCCTGCGAAAGCAAACAGCAACAATTCGTGCAAGGCAGGGGACTGTGGAACAGGGGAATTGACTCACAGCATGGTTGTCTGATTGGTGTTGCACTGCCGGATCCTCACTTGGTTGTACATCGCCGATCTCACCGTCAGCACAGGAACGGTCCATTGCTGCCGACGAGATGGATGACTCTATTTTCAAAGTCTGTGAGGATGTTGCTGTTGGGCTTTCCTCCAAGAGTCTGTGACCTCTCCATTTTGTTCTGTGCCAGCTTGTCCTATGAGAAGGATGCCTGGCCTGTGTGTGTCCTAAGTGGTGCCGTGGACAGGATGACGACACAATCCTCAGGGCAGATGAAGGTGTGTGTGCGAGAGATCGAATGGTGATGTCCCTTGAACTGGCAGTGAGTGAGCTCCCTGTGGATGTGTGATGGTTTGTGAGTGTGAGAGTTGAGAATGATGAGAAGAGTGACTCACCCTGAAAGAACAGGGGAGGTCGTTCATCCTGTTTCGGCAATAGGTGGCTGTCCTCTTTTGGAGAGCGTTGGCGCTGACCACTGCTACCACCATCTCCCATACTGGATATGTCACCTTGGGTGAGGTTCTTTGCCCAGAGCCATGGTAGAGGACATCGCAGCGGGCCTCCACTGCATCCAGTAAGCATTCGAGGGAGGCGTCGCTAAATTTGGTGGGAGCATTCTTCCTCCTTTTGGCAGCCATCAGTTCCCAGCAGCTTCCTAAACCTTGGAGAGAGCTAGCTCTGTGCAGGGGCAGCCTTTAAATATGGTGCCCGGTTTACTGAAGGTCTGAGTTCACGGTAGGCAGGAAATCATAGGCCATCTCGCCAGTGATCCAATGTAAAACTCGTGTCTCTTCATTGTTCAAACAAAATGGCGTACAATTTGGCGGGAAAAGCTGCCATTGCCATCGGCGGGTCACATGCTAATTTCCCTGCCCGACATCGAACTTTGCCGATTTCTGGGACAATTCCGCCCTATGTACTATTATATATAGACTATAACAACGCTCAAGAAGCTCGACACCATCCAGGACAAAGCAACCCGTTTGATTAGCACCCCAACCACAAATATTCACTCCCTCCACCACCGACGCACAGCGGCAGCAGTGTGGACCATCTACAAGATGCACGGCAGCAACTCACCAAGCCTCCTAAAACAGCACCTTCCAAACCCATGACTGCTACCATCTAGAGGGACAAGGGCAGCAGACACTTGGGAACACCACCACCTGAAAGTTCCCCTCCAAGCCACTCACCATCCTGACTTGGAAATATGTCGCCGTTCCTTCACTGTCGCTGGGTCAAAATCCTGGAACTCCCTCCCTAACAGCACTGTGGGTGTACCTACATCTCGTGGACTGCAGCGGTTCAAGAAGGCAGCTCACCACCACCTTCTCAAGGACAACTAGGGATGTGCAATAAATGCTGGCCCAGCCAGCAAAGCCCACATCCGGCAAAAGAATAAGAAATGTATATGCAGGCTATATACAATTACATACAGACTATGTATTATTATTTGCTGGCAGCGGTTTGTAGGCTCTGAGTTGTCCAAACAGTTTTCTGAGTTTAAAGGAAGAAAGGCTTACATTTATATAACTCCTTTCATGGCCTCATAACGTCTCAAAGTGTTTTATGACCAATGAAGTATGTTTCAAATGTAGTCACCGCTTAAGTAGCAGTGATTGCAACTCCCCTTATTGATATCTCTCTCCCGGCATTGCTCAAACTGCAGTGATACTTCATTTTCCAGGCCAGACCAGATAGCAAAAATGTGTGAATAAAATGTAAAGAAAAAGTTAAAGCTGGCGTACGGAGTGATTTTGAAACAGACAAATTAATAAACATAGAGACTAACTATAATATATAATTTTTTTTTAAATCACTGTATTAAAATCAGTGCCATTAATTTTTCAATGACCTGTAATTGAAGATGATGGATTGTATCATCATATCACTCGCATTTTATAGGTCAAATTCCATTACTGTGCACAATGCCTACTCTAACTGGTGCAGTCCCATCATAACCTACCCTATATTCAAATTCTATCAATAACAACAACCTGCATTTAACCCCATCCAAACTCTTTTTAGAATCATCTAGAACCAGGGGGCTGTAGCTTTGGCAGCACCACCATTTTTCTTTGTTGGGACATGTCTAGACTGTGTCTGTAGAATCTCACTTCTGAATGCCTCCCACTGATTTGGCACAGTTTTCCCCTCCAGTAGCTGTATCCAGTCCACTTCCACCAGCTCACCTCCCAGTTTTATAA